>NC_063195.1:22703422-22773182 GCF_017589495.1 Alosa alosa | reverse complement strand
GTACCAGAGTTCCCTTGGTGACCAAACTTCTTGATGGCCAGCTTGACACGAGCGTTGTTCTTCTCCACGTCGTATCCGCACCAGCCGCCAATGCTTTTTTTCAGCGCAGCCAGAGAGACTCCTTTCTTCTCTTTGGAAGCAGAGATGGCCTGACGACGAGCTCGCCCACACTCGGGCCAGTTTTCTTGGGTCGTGGCGCCTTCTTCTTAGGAGCCTGTTGGTGCCGCAGCTGGAGCTGTTTCTGCCATTGTGTCGTTTTAGATTTCACCCACAGACTACTCGGGAGTCCTGAGAGAATGAAAGGCTACGAAAGCCGGTGGGCTGGACTTAAAATAAACATGAGAACCATTTAGACTCAGCAGAGTGAGAGCTGTCCCGGTCTTACTGTGGCGAAGAGATCACTTGTGTTTTCTCCACACTTCTTTGTAAGAAATACGAGTAGCAACACGACATTTACCAACAAGAAAAATGTCTGTTGTGAAGAGCACAGACTACACGTTAAAATGAATATACGGGGCTTATGATTGCCCATTATCACTTTTTTGCAACGAACTGAAACATTCGGACCTCTAGGTGGAGAGGTTGCAGTCAGTCTGAGTTGTGTGAGGGAAAACATGCACATAATGATAGTAAAACCGCGCAATACGTCGACAAAGAAGTACCACAGACCAAGACCTGAACCTCTGTTACACGTAAAAGCAACGACGATGTCTTTTTTGCGAATGTGTACATTTCAATCGGGCGCTTTTAGGACACTGCGAAACACACTTTTTTGGACACTGCGAAACACGCACCACACGGATACATACCACAAAGGTCTAAATATTATAGGACCAAGGATTATGGGAAACATGGTGTGGCAATATTTGATAAGGCTGCTCATGCAGATGTGACCGAGAATGATTAACAATAGCATATATATGTTTCTAACACTTTGGCTTAGACTATTCTTTGGACTGCCCATATGCTGTAAGTGAGTGCTGGGAGGACATTACGCAGTTACATTTTGCCTGTTCATTATGAGTAGGCAATCTATTTCTCGGGTTTAGATAACATCTTGCACCAGGCTTGGATTGATAAAATATTACTGCTATGTGTGAAAGCATGCATGGGTTGGATGGCTTAGACATTTATTATAATGTTGTTGCCTCTTTATAATCATGCAGTTGTTCACAGTTGCCAATAAAATAACAGCCTTTATACAAAACCCTTTGATTTATATGTAATTGCACCACTTGTTAACTTCACAGAATCTACCAGGCCAGATCTCCCTCCACTGGAACACATTCTCCTCTTCTTCCCTCAAGACACAAACACTCAGTGGACCACATAGTACATGAGCCAGTGGCCCATATTGGGCCAATTGGTGCCAACTAGGGGCACCAAAACGTTATTTTTTTTAACAGGTTATGCATCCACAGCGCCCCAGTCAGACCTCTCTGACAGGGTGGGTAATCATTCGTCAGTGTTGGGAAGGATACTTTAAAAAACGTGATTCGTTACAGAATACATACCCACAAATGTAATTTGTAGCGATTCCATTACATTACTCAAGCTGAGTAACGTATTCTGAATACTTGGATTACTTCCACATTGAATTGCATTTTATAAGTGTAGGAATGTGGCCATCAAATCCTACTTACTAAACAGGCATATGGTGTGTTCTTCTGTTCCAAATGGCTGAATGTGTTAGGCCCACATAGGAGAATGTAAAGTCAACTAAGCTACCTGATACAACTATAAAATAGCAAGGTGACCAGTAAAACTACAACAGGCGACTATTTTTTATTTATTTTTTAAACTTAGGCTAGGCTATAAGATGCTTCTTCAGGTTGGAGCAGGAGCATAGTCATAAATTATCATTAGATTAGATTAGATTAGATTAGATTCAACTTTATTGTCTTTGTGCAGAGTACGAAGCCAATGAAATGCAGTTTGCGTCTAACCAAAAGTGCAAAAAAGCAGAAAAGTGCAATGTGACACAAAGTATAGACAGGTGATGCATAGGCAGGACAAGAATATAATGCAGTGTAGGTGGTAGTATGCAGTAGGTTTACAGAAGTTTAGAGTAATATAAATTAGATATAAATATATGCAGTGTTTTAGCAGTTACTATATAAGAGCAGAATAAATATGGCAAATAAATATGTGATATGAACAATATATAAAGAACATGTACAGATATATGAAATGTAACAATATAATAACAGTAACAATATACTAGTACTGATATATATATATATATATATATATATGCAGTGTATTAACAGAATATATTATGAGAAAAACAGAATAAATATGGATATACAGTATGAACCATATAGACAGATATACTGTACAGCTATGTGCAGTGTGGTAACAGTACCATTGTAGTGCAGATAGAGTAACATAAGTGTATTACAGTTTTTTCTGAATGCTTAAACACAACCTGCGATTCTTATAGCACAATTTCTAAAACTATTTAATTTTATAGCAAAAAAACCACTTACTGAGTTCACAAACTAAAAAGCACAAACACTGCTTTGCACTCAGTTTGCAATTTTGTAGCACACACTTTGCATAACTGTACAGTAGGCACAATCCACTGCACAACACTCTTTTTGCAGAACTATAAACACAACTCACTGCTTTACATTAAATTTCCAAATGATCAACACACTCCTAGCAAATCTATACACATGTATGGCTATTATTTACACTATTTTGCCAACTCTCTGGCACACTTTCTCATGTAAAAACTGTTTTTAGATAATTAGTTCACTTTGCAATCAGCCTAAGCTGTCAGGGACAGAAGACGACCCAAGAGCGCAAGTTCAAATTCAGAGTCTTTTATTGAAGGGTTCAGGGGAAGAGGAGAGGAGAGAAACGAGGTCTTGGAGGTTCCGGTTCCAGGGGTGCTAGGAGTGCCAGGGGTGTCAGGGGTTCCAGGGGTTCGGGGCTCTGGGGTTTTCCCAAGTCTCGGGGTTCCAGTCCAAGGTGCTGAGTGTGTGTGTCCCCCAGTGATCGAGCCGGGCGCCTCGGGCTGAGGGTGGTGACGCTGGCCGGGGCTCGCTTCGCCTGGTGGTCGGAGGCCTGGGGAATCACACACACAACAGCAAGGTGAACAGCAGGCAGTAGTACAGACCAGGGCTAGGCACTAAACGCGGTGAGACCGAAGGCAGATTCGAAGCTACGGGGGCTGAAGATCGGAGAGTAATCGAGAAGATCCAGAAGGCGGGTCAGGATAACGGGGCAGTAGAACAGGGAGGCAGTCAAGAAAGGATCCGAATCACAGGTAGGAGTCAGAGAGTAGGCAGGCAGGTTACTGGTCCAGGTTTGAAGACGATCTGACAGGGCTTGGCTGAAAACAGGGCTTTATATACTGGGAGAGGTTAGTGGAGAAATGCAGTGCAGCTGGCAGAGTAATTAGAGCAGAGTGGGGGCAAGGTGAGGATGGTGACTGGGAAATGCAGCGAGCTGGCCAGGTAACAAGAGCAGAGCAGGGCTGAGCCAGGTGGAGCTTGTAGGCAGAGTAGAGAGAGAGTGAGCAGAGTGGCAGAGAATTGAATCAATTAAGGTTGTTACCAGGGAGAGAGAATGCTCATGACATAAGCACTATTCTGTAAATAAGCCACAGGTAATGTACAATGGGTACAATGGAGGGCTGGAAGAGTGAGAAGAGTAAGAATTAGGAGGAGGCCAAGAAGCAGGGAGGAGGAAGAGGGACGAGAGGTGAAGAAGTGAGAGGGAGAGGATGACAAGGACAAGGGAGGTGAAGTTAGAGGACAAGGAGGGATGAGGAGGGGAAGAGGAAGGGTAACAAGAGAAAGAAATAGCCCTTTACAGGCAAAAAAAAAAAGTCAGTCAACATGTGGGGATATTGTCATATCAGGACCGCATTCCACAATATATTTTCACTGGTGCCTTGGACTAGGACATTGCATGTGATGTAGACGAAATTTTGAGAGAGACGACACGATGTAGACTGATTTTTTTGTTGTCTTAGTGAAATTGCTATTTTGTGTTTTGACTTGGAAAAACACACTTGTGTTTGTTTCGATGTGTGTAAATAAACACTAATACTTGAAGTTTGGATCCCTGTATGTTTACAGAACTATGACAAAAGTATGACCTCAAACTGACAGTTTAACCCTAGGAAAGCAAAAGCCAGATGTGTTTTTTATTCATACCATCAGTGTGTAGTTGGCACATTGTGTGCTTATTATTGTGATAGCTTGTGTTTACTGTTTGATAGGAAAACACAATTTTTACGAAGGTGTGAAGAGTTAAGCAAGGTGTGTTAGCTTTTGCAAGAGAACTACAATGTGTTGCTGATTGGGTGAAATGTTTTCCTATTTGTGTGTAGAGTTTTGCAAAAAAACCCATAGTTACAAAAAATGTGCTTAAGCAATCAGAAAAAAACTGTAACCCATACACCCCACACATGGACCACATTCACTCACCACCACCACCAACAACAACAACAACATAAATAAATAAATAAATAAATAAAAGGGTTCTAAAGATACATTTTAGAGGGCATTATAAATTTGGCTCCATTGGCTATTAAATTGTTTCTTTTTATTTGTGTCCTCTGACATTGATCTTTCAATACACAGGTAATAATTAAGGCCTTCCAGTTATCTATTGAAGGAGCTTCCTTATTTTTCCAATTTTGCAATATTAGTTTTTTAAAGATAAGAGAGGAAAAAAGTGTCTGCCAGCTAGTAGGATATCTTATCCCCTCTATATCCTGAAAAATACACATTCTTGGAGAAAATATGATTTTTCTGTTGGTATACTTGGATAACCAAATGTATATGCTCTTCCACATCTTCTTAATTCCTTTACAGTACCAAAAGGCATGCATGAGGGAATCACCATACAGGTTACACTTTAAACATCTATCTGATGATGTGTTATCAAACTTGCTTATTTTATCTCTCATATGATATATTCTTGTCATTATTTTAAACTGTATTAATCGCAGATTTTCATTAGTAGTTCATTTGTATGTTAGTGACAAGCATTATTTCCATTTTTCTGTAACATCAACTCCTAGGTCTTCAATCCATTTATTGTATATACTTTGTAGTAATACATCACTGCTTTCCATGCTTATCAATAAATTGTACATAGGCCGATCAATTTCTTATTTTTGTTACTTTGGCTTAAGATCTTAGCCATTTCAGGGCTGATTTCCTTTCCCAAGTTGAAATTCCTAGTCATCCAGTTCTTCAGTTGCATGTACCTAAATATTTCTGTGTCTTTTAGGTTAAATTTGCTTTTTAATTCACTGAATGGTGCAACTGAGTCGTAATTTGTGACATCTGACAACCGCTGGATTCCAGCTTTTATCCATGTTTCCCAGTATAGCTGGGTGCTCTGTATATTTATTGATGGGTTGTTCCATATTTTTATGTGCCTGGGAAGCCCTATTTCTTGATGGAGATTTTTTTTAAATTTTATTCCATGCCTTTAATGTACTATTAATAACAAAGTTTGTTGATTTAATGTTGTCTTTGGAAAAAAGTGCAGTAAACTGTTGCATTGTACTTGATTGTTTTCTATGTCTACCCATGGATCTTTATTTGTTTTATTTATTATACGATCAATATAAAATGTCTGAGCTGCTACATGATAAAACTCTAAGTTAGGGAGATTAAGACCCCCTTCTGCTCTTGGGTGATACAAAACTTTCCTTTTTAATCTACATGCCTTATTTGACCAAATGAACAAAGAAATTATCAAATTTACCTCTTTAAAAAAGGTTTTAGGAGGCGTTATAGGAATATTTTGAAATTTAAATAAGAATTTCGGTAGCCACATCATCTTGAAGAGGTTTATTCTTCCTATTAAATTAATCTTCAAATCTTGCCACTTCCTAACATCTTTCTTAAAGTCTTTCACAAGTCCCAGTTTTATACAGCTGGGTCTTGTTATGGCTAATATAAGTTCCAATATATTTTATTTTTTTTCTGTATCCGAAATTGTGTGAATTTTTCCAAGTCCTTTTTGAAAGAGTCTATTGCCAATAGCTCCGTTTTTTGCCATGTTCATTTTATAACCTGAGATCCCTGAAAAGTTTGTAATTATTTTCATTACGTGTGGAACTGAGGTGATTGCATTGCTTAAATATAGTAATAGATCATCCGCAAATAAGCTTAGCTTAAACTGTTTTTTTTACCTATCTCAATACCTCTTATCTCTTTTGTCTCTCAAATTTTTGAGCCAAAGGTTCAATTGCCAATGCGAACAATGATGGTGAGAGAGGACATCCTTGGGCAGTGCCTCTAGTTAATGAAAAAGGTTCTGATAGAATTCCATTTGTATGTACAATATGCTTTAGGAGACCTGTACAGGGTTCTAATCATATTCCTGAAATTTACTGGAAAGTTATATACCTCCAACACCCTAAACAAGTAAGACCAATATAGTCTATCAAAGGCCTTTTCCGTGTCAACTGCCATTAATGTTAATTCTATTTTGTGTTTCTTTGCATATTGAGTGAGGGAGATGCATGTTCTGGTATTAGTTCTTAAATCCCTATGCTGAATAAAACCAGCTTGGTCATAATGGATTAAGCTTGGTAGAATCTGTACCAGTCTATTATTCAAGATTTTAGTAATGATCTTCTTGTCACAGTTTATTGAGCTTATTGGCCTATAATCAGATGGTGTTTCGCTGGTCTTACCCGGTTTTGGTATGACCGATATAATCACTTGGAACATTGTTTCAGGGAGGCTATTGTTTTTTTTGCGCTGCAATAACTACTTCTTTGAATAAAGAATGAAATTTAGGCCAGAATGTGGTATAAAATTCTATAGGAAAGCCGTCCATTCCCAGAGCTTTTTTAAATGGAAAGTTTTTTAAGGCAGATTGTATTTCTATGTTGGTTATATCCTTGTTAAGATCTTCGATTTGCTCAGGAGAAAGACGTTTAAGGTTTATTGAATTTAAAAAAGGAAGAGAGTCCTGGTATTTTATTTCTGACGTATATAATTTTTCATAAAATGATCTAAATTCATTATTTATGGCCTGATTACTCGTGGGGGCTTTGTTTGAGGTTTCATCTCTTAGAACTATAGGCTGTCTTTTTAAAACTTTCTTTATTAAAAAGGTCAAATGTTTGCCTGATTTGTTGGCAGCTATATAATTATTTTTTTTAGAATTAAACTTGAATTCCTCTGCTTTCTTAATTAATAGGCTGTCCAGTTTTAATTTAGCTTCATGTAGTTCTTTATCAATTTTACTATTTGTTTGGGTCTTGGAGTAATTTAATCTCTTCTCTCACTTTATCTAATTCCTTATCAAATTCTGTTTTCTTTTTTGACGCATATCCGATCATAACTCCTCCGAACAATTAACACCTAACTACTAAGTATCGGCCATATTTATCTGGATGTTGTGAGATTCATTTGAAAGATAGCCTTTTATTTATTAAAATGCCCACCCCTCTGCTCCTGGATGTAAGTGTTGCTTCAAAGGCTTCCCCAGCCCAGTGCCTCTTAAGATATCTGGCCTGTTTTAAAATGGAGCTCTTGAAGAAAGACAATGTCAGAGGATAATTTAAAATTATCCTCTGACATTGTCTTATATAATATAATATAAGACATATAATCAAAATTAATGTACATATTAATTATAGTAAATCAACCTAAAGCTTATTTCCCTGGACCTTACTTGGCAGAAGTACAATCAACACATACAGTCACAAAACAAGAAATGTACATCATTCTGGTATCAACTTAATGTTCCTGGGGGGTATTCCATCAACCTTGCTAAAGGCTAAACCTGGCTTATTTCGATCTCGCTAATTCTAGTGAGAATTCCGTTCCATTAATGAGGTTAACGTGAATCCCAGCTTGGTAAATATGGGAATTTATGCCACAGAACTAACCTGCTCCGTAGCAGGTTAGCTTTCAAGCTAAATTAAGCTGTGTTGCAAAAAAAATAATAATCAGTAGTCGCCCGAGCTCACGCATCTTCTGCCTGATGTTCTCGTATCTTTTGGGGTTTAACCATTCTTGATCAACTGTTACAAGGATACAAGGAAGTTTATTGTCACATGCATATAGTTACTGGAAGTAAGAAATGCAGTGAAATTATGTCTGGTGTCAGCCTATTTGTGCATTAATGGGGGTAAAAAGTGCAGTAGAAGAGGGGCTTAGTAGATTAAGTGGCAAGGGCTGCATAAAAAAAGGTGGGGAGGATTGGGATTGGGTGGGGGGCACCAACAAGGAGCACCCAAGAGCAACAGGGGCAAGGAAAAACTCCCTTACCAAGGAAGAAACCTTGGGCAGATCCACGGCTCAAGGGGCTAACCCAACTGCCAGGGGTCTTGGTGTGTGTGTTGGGGGATGACAGGGAGATGGGATAGTGTGCTGTGTATGTGGGGAGAGGGCAGTGTGCAATATGTGTGTTGGAGAAGCTTCCCTCGTGAGACAATGTGCTGTGTATTGGGGGAGGGGCAGTGTGCTGTAAGTATGTTGGGGATGTGTGTTGGAGAAGCTTCCTGATGAAATAATGTGCTGTGTATGTAGGGGGGGGGGGGCAGGGGTGTGCGGTATGTATGTGAAGTGATGACAGTGATGATGACAGTGTGTGTGTTGGGATGGGGGTGGGGTGGGGGGCAGAAAGGCTAGGCAAGGAGGACATGGGTAGATGGAGGAGAAATCAAAATAATAAAAAAAAAGTTCTATGGAGATGTGCAAAAGTTGGAGAAAGTCAGATATGTGTGTGTGTGTGTGTGTGTGTGTGTGTGTGTGTGTGTGTGTTTTGGCGTGTGATGAAATAAGAAAATAAATTAAAGGTCTGTGGCATAGGGAGAGGGATGTAAAAGTGCTAAAAGTCTTGTAGGTGTGTGTGTGTGTGTGTGGGGAGTCATGAGTGCTGAGGAGTGAATGAGTGCAAAGTCAGTATAGTGTGAGTTCAGAGTTAGGATGGCCTGGGGATAAAAACTTCTCCTGAGTCTCTCAGTTCTGGCTTTGTGACTACATAGGCGTCTTCTTGATTTCAGCGGTAGGAATAATCTATTGTTAGGATGAGAAGAGTCCTTCAGAATCTTTTGGGCTCTTAGGAGTACTCTTCTGGAATAGATATCTTGTAGAGCAGGGAGTTGAGTTCTTATAGTACGTTCAGCTGAGCGCACTACTCTCTGCAGAGTACTACAATCTCTAACTGTGGAGTTCCCATACCAGGTGATGATGCTACCAGTTAGAACACTCTCAACCGCTGAAGTGTAGAAGGCCTTCATGATGGATGTAGAAACTTTGAATTTCCTTAGCTGACGAAGGAAGTAGAGTCGTTGTCTGGACTTCTTCAGAACATATTGAGTGTTAACAGTCCATGTTAAGTCTAAAGTAATGTGGACACCAAGGTATTTAAAACTTGTGACTCTCTCTACAGGTTGCCCGCTGATCATTAGTGGGGTGTAACTGTAGTTCTGCTGCTGCCTTCTGTAATCAACTACCATTTCCTTGGTTTTATTGATATTCAGTGTTAAGCTGTTAGATTGACACCACTGTGCCACCTCATCAACCTGATCCAAGTAGAGCTGTTCATTGTTGTTACTAATCAGGCCCAAGATCACTGTGTCATCTGCAAACTTGATGATGGAGGTATGACTACTGTTGGCTTTGCAGTCATGTGTGTAGATGTTGTACAGCAGTGGACTCAAAACACAGCCTTGGGGAGCACCAGTGCTGATGGTTAATGAGTCAGATGTCAGACCCCCACTCTAACCACTTGTGAACGGTTGGTGAGGAAGTCAAATATCCAGTGACACAGGGTGGTGTTCAGTCCTAAGGCCTTCATCTTTGTGACCAAGGTGAGAGGTACAATCGTGTTGAATGCTGAACTAAAGTCAATGAACAGCATCCTCACATAATTTCCATTCCCCTCCTCCAGGTGAGTTAAGGTGGTGTGCATGAGGTTTGAGATGGCATCCTCTGTAGACCTGTTGGCTCTGTAAGCAAATCGGAGGGGGTCGAAGGAGGCAGGGAGGGATGAGCAGATAATGTTTTTCACAAGCTTCTCAAAACACTTCATCACTGTAGACGTCAGGGCTACTGGGCGGTAGTCATTCAGACATGATGGACTTTTGTTTTTCGGTACTGGAACAATAACAGACTGCTTGAGGCAAGTAGGAACTGTCTCTTGAGCCAATGATGTGTTAAAGATATAAGTGAACACAGGAGCTAACTGAGCAGTGCAGGATTTCAAAACCCTGTTAGAAATTCCATCCGGTCCAGTAGCTTTTCTACAATTTAGCCTCCTAAAGGCATTGCTCACATCGACCTCAGAGACACAGAAAGGTGCATCCTTTTGTTTTTTATTTTATATATTGTGATAGGTGTTGTTGTCCTAATTGCAAAATACACTCATTATCATGTTTGACGGTGAGTGTTATTTCATCCTGTGACAGTACTTTGCACTGTCCAAAGTTTTTCACTTATGTGGGAAGGTATGGGCTCCCTGAAAACACAAATTTGCTGTACCCGTTTCTTGCCAGGGGTTCTGTCATGTTTTTTGTGATGCGATAAGCACTTATGTGGATCTTGTATTATTGTGTATACTGTTGTCTTGTATCCAGATATGTATACATTATGTCTGTATATATTTTCAATGTTAATTGCACATATGGTTGTTTTTTGGTTTTGATGTAGCTGTTGTGTTGACATTGAGTATTACGGTAATTGACACGTCATGTCTATAAAAAAACCTGAACACCCTGTGACGCGTTTCATAATGGAGACATTGATAATGGGCTAAGCCCGAAACGTTTGTTTCCCAGTTCTTGGTCCGTAGACTTATTGTAATAACCTTGGCTCTTAATACATATTTGTATGAGTATCGAGCCCTTGAGTGCGCCTCTGTTCTTTCTACTGTTGCCAGGGGTTGTGCATGAACTTTTGGGTTTCATTGGGCATGTTTTGTGATGTCGCCTTAAAACTTTTCTCAGAAAGTCCATGGCAAAACATCAATGACGTCTGATGAAGGGCTTGAGCTGGCTTGAAAAGTCACGGTAATAAAAACATAACTATTGGGAGCATATACTGGTGTTGGAGACTTTTTCCTCTCTTTCTCCATGGCAAAACAAACAATGCAAAAAATCAGAGCGTTCTGCCTTCGTCATTGGTCTTTTTCGGGGAACTAGTTCACCCCTGCCGGTCCTGATCACCTCTGCATTGTGTCTGTAATTGCCCTCATTTCTGATAGACTGCAAAGAAACACTCCTCTCTTTGGTTCCCATCGGGTGCACTAAAGAAGACGCTAACTCCCGTTCATTTGCATGAAAACACACACACATGCTCGCACACACACACACACATACTCACTGTAGCGAATGGAGAGAGCTGTGACCCCACCCGGTCTTAAACCCGGGTCTCTTGTTATGGTATGCATTGTTATTGTTAGCTACATTAGCCTCTTTAGAAAACCAGATCGAAAACAAAACGTTACATTGTATTACCAGAGACTTTCTAATGAGGAGACACAGCACTCAAAAAACCCTCCATAGAAATGCATGGACTTAGTTTGTAACACCAAAATGGCTGTTGTCTACACCTATCCCACCCCTTCCGCGGCAAAACGTCGACATGTGAATACATTGAGCCAATCATGTGGTGTGCTGTGAAGACACTGTGCCAATCATGTGTTGTGATCTCGCCGCTGGAGCATGGTTGGTGTCGTGAAGCCTTGCACACGTGCATTTCTGCCGAAATAGATGCCCGATAAGTGCCCAAAAAGTGTTGCAATATGCAAGTCAAGTGGAGGGACTTGCCTAAAAGGACTTTGGGTGTACCCTCAAGAGCTCCGAGTTCAATGGGGCGTGCCTCTGTGAAATGCCGCAAGAAAGCTGCATAATTACACTTTCCAACTCGGGAGGGGGACTTACGAGACAAATGGATAGACCCATAACCCCATGCATTTCTGTGGAGGATTTTTTGAGTGTTTGAGTGTCTCCTCATGAGAAAAAGTCTCTGCATACATGCTACAAATTCCTGCAGTCCTTCAGTATTTACTCTGTATCGATCCAGCACAATGTTATTTAACATTTTGTTGGTATTTCAACACCCTCAAATATGCATAATAGCTGCTCTACCTGACAGTGTATAGGTAAATTCCCTGTATAGGCCCTTCAGTACAGTAATTCGCCACCATCTTGAGCGAGAGACTACAGATTGAGAAAATATTTGAAAAATATTATCTAATAGACTCTAGACTATCTAAGAGTGAGATAAGTGGAAGAGGAGTCTTCAGAAACTCTAACTTAGAAACAACATGAGAGTGAAAGTGGGTAAAGTGTAAAGACTGCAGGACAACAGGAACTTCTTGGGCTAGGTTTGAAAAAACTGTAGCATGTTAGTGAGTGAGAGTATGTGTGTGAGTGTGTGTGTGCGAGCATGTGTGCGTGTGTGTCTATTGTTGTGTCTTTCTTTACATCTGTGTGTTTCATGTGTCTTTGGGTCAATTTGACCCAAACATCTTTTGAAGGTTGCAAATGTGTAGGGGTATGTTGGCATGTCTACCAAATTGTTAAGGCCATTATCAGGCAGAAAAAACATTATTGTACAGTTTTTTTTTTCTTATAGAAACAAATAAAAAGGGTCAATAACTCGGAGACCAAGTATGCCTGTCCTGTGTCGAATTGTGATAGAAAATAAAAAACAAAAACAAAAAACAGTTATGCAAAGTAACAATGTCGGTCCAACTTTGTTTCATTGTGAGGTGGGGTGGGGTGAAGCTCAGATGTGGGCGTTTATTCGGTGACGTATATTCGCCTAAATGCCCGCGCACACTCCCATTCATCAAACGGAGGGAGAGTGAAGGGGCAGTGCTTAGTAGTTTTCAACAAGGTCCTCTCTGTGGAAAGTAGTATGAGTTGCGAGCCGTACCTACTTCACATTCGTGCAACTCTCAGTCGCAAGAAGTCTGGAAGATGTCTGGTAGAGGCAAAGGAGGCAAAGGTCTTGGAAAGGGAGGCGCAAAGCGCCACCGCAAAGTTCTTCGTGATAACATCCAGGGTATCACCAAGCCTGCAATCAGGCGTCTGGCCCGCCGTGGTGGTGTGAAGCGTATCTCTGGCCTCATCTACGAGGAGACCCGTGGTGTGCTGAAGGTTTTCCTGGAGAACGTGATTCGTGATGCCGTCACCTACACCGAGCACGCCAAGAGAAAGACCGTGACCGCCATGGATGTCGTCTATGCTCTGAAACGCCAGGGTCGTACACTGTACGGTTTTGGTGGTTAAAGATCAGCTTTGTTCCTCGATTTATACACAAAGGCTCTTTTAAGAGCCACCCAGTTCCTCATAAAAGGTTGTGTTCCTGTATGTATTGGGAATTTTGAATTATAAAAAAATCTATAAAAAAACCACTTCCATGCTGTTGCCTGTCGGCAATATCATATGTTGTCGCGCTATATGAGAGACTGGTGCATTGCCATCTCATGAGACGCTCAGTCGTGACAGACGCCCAGTCCTCATCCCGTGGTGGCCAAGAGAAAGCCATGTATTCATATGAAAATCATTTGAAAACAACCCAAGAAGCGCCAGAACATTTGCTAAGATAGTATGAAGTGCGACCCATGACTGCGCTAATGAATGACATAAGTTGTAAGTCTAAACTTGGGGTTCACAAATGATGGAACAAAATCGTCTGCAGAAACAACAAAACGAAAATGCATGCTGAAAAGTTGCGTGTGCCATCACAAAGTCTTAAAGTAGTTAGTGTCATAACTAGTTTTCATAATCAGTCAAGCATAAATGTGGCTTGACAGACAGGTACGTCAGGGTGTATAGAAATATTCTTTTACAGTAAATGCAGTCATTTCCCTTTACACAATGCTGTAGAAGCCACAGTGCAGTACAGAACAGTTTTGTTGTCCTTTTTACTGTAGTTTTGTTGATCAATTAATACATTTTTAATCATAATTCGAGAAATGCCCCAAAGGGACTGAGACTAACTGTGATTTGTAACGCTTAATGTTTTTGCCATTTCGAAGGATTCCTGTCATTCAGAAGAAAAGTGAGGGAAATAAGAACAAAAGAAGGTGGTGTACTGTAAACCGATTATCTGTGGGTGGTGCTAACCTTCTCGCCTCTGTCCCCTTCGATTCAAAACGACCAACCGTGTGGGTATTTGATTTCGGAGGGAAATGACAGAGAATTCTGGCCGTGGGCGTGTTAATTGACGCAGTCCTCTATTTGCATAAAACTTGACACATATACAGGGTGACTTGAAGATAGTCAGTTTATGGAAAATACAGACGAGACATCAACATGCCTGATCCAGCTAAGCCTGCCCCAAAGAAGGGCTCCAAGAAAGCCGTGACAAAGACCGCCGGCAAGGGTGGCAAGAAGCGCAGAAAGAGCAGGAGGGAGAGCTATGCCATCTACGTGTACAAAGTATTGAAGCAGGTCCATCCTGACACCGGTATCTCTTCCAAGGCTATGGGTATTATGAACTCCTTCGTGAACGACATCTTCGAGCGCATTGCTGGAGAGGCTTCCCGCTTGGCTCATTACAACAAGCGCTCCACCATCTCTTCCAGGGAGATCCAGACCGCAGTGCGTCTGCTTCTGCCCGGTGAGCTGGCCAAGCACGCCGTGTCCGAGGGAACCAAGGCCGTCACCAAGTATACCAGCTCCAAGTAAAGCCTGGCTTTGAACGCGCTTTAATCCAAAGGCTCTTTTAAGAGCCACTCACTTTCTCTTAAACAAGTAATTCCAAATAAACACTAACTGCACTGCATTAATTTGCATTCAATAGTTATGAGATAAAACAACTTGTTTACAACACATATGTGTCCAGACAGGGTCGACACATTTGTTTAAAGAGCGTAGTTTGGACATAAAACGTATCAAATGTTGTTTACTTCCTGGATTAGGTAGAATGCGTAGCCTACACTTGGAACCTTTTATTTGCCATGTTCCTATTTTGCCACGGCTGAGTCATGCTCCAAACGCCCGTCAAGGGACATAATGAACTACTTTGGAGAGAAACGGCACGACAGTGGGAGAAACATTGACAAGGAAGGAAGGAAGATTACAGCGGTGTTGCACTGGTCTCATTTGTGTATTTACTGTAGCCTGCTATACTAACTTTTTGAATGAATGTCAAGAATAAATACGGGATGTCGAGATTAAAGTCTAGTTTAATCTAGTCATGGCAAAACGAGATTAAACTTCATTTTGTGTGGCTCTCTGGGCAGAAGTCCGAAACTTCGTGAGAAGGGGACATGACTACATCATATGTGAGTGATCATCTAAGAGTGTAGATTACGTTTAACTTGCTAGCATCGATCCCTCTTGCATGTTGGCATTGCATTTAGCAATGAAGACGCGACACTTAATACAAAATACCGAACCATGCAGATATGTTAAAGAACAGTACGACTACCCATGAACCAATTTAACCAAGACATATGGAAATCAGCTTTTTTTAAAATGTTTGTGTGGCTCTTAAAAGAGCCTTTGGATTTTCGGTTCCTGACTTCAAATCACTTAAGCACGCTCCCCACGGATACGACGAGCCAGCTGGATGTCCTTGGGCATGATAGTGACTCTCTTGGCGTGGATGGCGCACAAGTTGGTGTCCTCGAACAGACCGACGAGGTAAGCCTCGCTAGCCTCCTGAAGAGCCATGACAGCAGAGCTCTGGAAGCGCAGATCGGTCTTGAAATCCTGAGCGATTTCTCTGACCAGACGCTGGAAGGGCAGTTTGCGGATCAGCAGCTCAGTGGACTTCTGGTAACGACGGATCTCTCTCAGAGCTACGGTGCCAGGCCGGTAACGGTGAGGCTTCTTCACGCCACCGGTGGCAGGTGCGCTTTTACGCGCAGCCTTGGTGGCGAGCTGCTTCCTCGGAGCCTTGCCTCCGGTAGATTTGCGGGCAGTTTGCTTGGTTCTGGCCATTGCTACGTATTCTTCAGAATTCAGAACAGTATGGCTACAACTGCGGATCTTGGGTATATAAGGCCTACGGTCTCAGCCTGCCCCCTTTGTACGTCAGGTTGTTGGGCTCCGCTGATTGGTCATCCGAGTGCCGCCTGAAATTCAAAATACAAAGCCCACCCCCGTAATGGCCTATATCATTGTGTTGATGGACTATTTACAAACTCCTCTTCAATTTAAATGATAAATAAAAGAAACATACTGAAAAATTCAATCGGTCAGTGCATATAGACTATTATAGAAACAAACACAACAAACAATTAACTTGTTAGACGTCATGTACACAAATATTGACCTACGGTGACTTGTATTGACTACGTTAAAGCCTACAAATAGTTGCTTGTTTATAAACAGGAAACTATAAACAGGTAGCTATATACCAAACTACCACTAATATTATGCCATATTTTTTATACATAATTTAAATGATCCAATTACAAGACTGCGTCATCACCTTGAACTACGAGGCCCCAAGAACAGCTCGCAGCCTTTCATGATTAACTAACAGTCCGGAGTGATAAATGAAAGAACGCTTTACATTCTTCAACCAGACTTACTTGTTTTATCATACACATAGTTAGTGGCTGACATTTTGTGGGGTAAGAGTGATCAGATATTGGCCGGAAAAAGGCACGGTTTACTGAACGGCTTTGTACATTATGTACGTGTGTGAATAAATGTTTGACTTTGCAGAAAAACACGTCAATGGCGAAGGCAACTTGGAATGGTTTTTTTTTTTATTGGTTTTTGGGTGGCTCTTAAAAAAGCCTTTGTTTCGGAGACTTAGAGAGAGCAGGTTTACTTGGACTTCTCAGTCTTCTTGGGCAGCAGCACAGCCTGGATGTTAGGCAGTACACCACCCTGAGCGATGGTCACTCCGCCGAGCAGCTTGTTCAACTCCTCGTCGTTACGCACAGCCAGCTGCAGATGGCGGGGAATGATACGGGTCTTCTTGTTGTCACGGGCAGCGTTGCCAGCCAACTCCAGAATCTCAGCAGTCAGGTACTCGAGCACAGCAGCCAAGTAGACCGGCGCACCAGCGCCGACACGCTGAGCATAGTTGCCTTTACTCAGCAGCCTGTGGACACGGCCCACGGGAAACTGAAGTCCAGCCCTGGAAGAACGAGTCTTGGCCTTTGCTCTGGCCTTGCCACCGGTTTTGTTTTTTTTTTTTTTTTTCAATCAGAATGGGATCATAACGAGAATAAATTCACAATCTCAAAGCAAACCATTCATCATTTTGATACATATGTATATATTTTTTTTCACCAAATTCAGAACCCCATTTTTTTCTCTTTTTCCCCCGTCTTCTTTTCAGTAAAATACATGAGTACATGCAGATATATGTGAAAAATAATATTCACCTACCATCACCAAAAAAAAGGCACATGTATACAAGAAAATCAAAGAGTTAAGGTATCCCATGGTATGTCCAACCCTCTCTTCATATCTATATTTTTCCTCCGCTTTAATTCCTTAATTAATTGTTTACATACAATCTGGCTGGAGACATATATATATGGTCAATTGTCATTCGGCATCTGGTTTTCCAAATTTGTGCATTTACTAAGAAAATAATTTGTTTGTACAATTTCTTTTGTTTGTTTGACATATTTCCTTTAATTTCACCAAAAAATATTGTCCTACTATCTAAATCTATCTGTACACCAATTGAGATCATTTTTGTCCATATTTCTTTAGATCTTCTACAACCTAATAATAAGTGTTCAAGAGTTTCTTCTTCACTACAGTTTCTCATAGGGCATTTTGTGGTGGTTACATAACAGCTCCACCTCACCACTGCTCTAACAGGGAGCCTCCTTACAGAAATTAACCAGGTTGTGTCTCTGATTTTCTCAGGTAAATTCTTTGACCATAGGAACTTGGCAAATTTTTCACATTCTTTCAAATTTAGATCTCTATAATTAATAAGGCCTCCGTACAAAGATTCTATGACACTATTATATATAGCTTTTGCTGATAAACTATGCCAATTCAAGTTGTTACATTTATTTATAAAGTCTCCAAACATTAGTTTATAATATGGAACATTGGTCCTTTGTCTTCCTTTCTTTTTGTTCCATTCTGCATGAGTAGCCCATGGTGCTTTTCTCATCAAAGCCCTGCAAACATAGGCACAGAATTTGACTTTTAAATAAAGACCTATGCATATTGCTCCAAGTCCTCCATATTTCCGTGGTTTGTACATTAATTCTCTTTTTGCTACTTCTCGTGTTGAAGACCAAATTAGTTTAGTACATTCACGTTCTATCATTTGAATATTCTTATCCATAGGTGGGAAAATGATGCTTAAGAAAGATAATTTTGATAAAATATATATTTTGATCAGATCAATCCTTGTCTTATATGTTGTACTTTTGTTGGTCCATTTTTCTATTTCTTCCTTAATCTCATACTCTTTCTTCTTCCAATTATTTTCTGCACTATTTTGATTACTAAAAAACATTCCTAAAATTTTTATTTCTTCCTTTACAATAACATTTATTGGAAATTTCCCTTTAGGTCGACCAATCCATACAGCTTCTGTTTTAGCATAATTTAATTTAGCTCCTGATACCTCTTCATACTTTTTAAAATGTTTGTTTATTATGTCCATTTCATTCCACCGGTTTTGCCTCTACTGCTCATTTTTCAGTAGGTTTTGAGAGTTCGTCTGAATACTCAAATGCAAAGATGAGGCAAGGCAAGTCTTATTATCCCACAGCGGCACGGTGCGTCTCCGTGCCTCACTGGCTGAGAACACAATGCTGAGAGCCAATCAACGTGTAGTTCGTTGTATGACATCATTTTGAAATCTTTTTGGCGCGTATAACAGTTCCACCTTCCTTTTAGACCGTCAGCTCAATCATAAAAAAGTTAACATATAGCAAATTCGAGAAGTAGTTTCCCAGGTAAAGTTACAGCAAAGTTTCCAGAGGTTCAACTTATAATACCCAGTAAACCAACGAGACGTCCTGAGATATTTTGGGCACATTTGGCACTGGTAGTACAGGCTATTACAATGTAACAAGCTGAAATTGTTGTATTGCAAGGTTTTGGAGACTTTGTGGATGCATCTGTTGCATTAGATAGAAGTTATGATGTGTTACCCTAATAACTTACCCAATATAATGTATTTTAAAATTGTATACACAACCCAACAGGCATAGGGGTAAGATGAGCCACCCCTTTTTTCTAGGAAACCAATATGTTTTATCATGTGACAGCAATTTATCATTCCTTACAGTCTGTGGAAAGGTACAGCACATGGCAAATGTTGTAAAATATATATAAATGTGTGTGTGTGTGTGTGTGTGAAGATATGATTGTTTGCTCTCCAATTGGATTCCATTCATGTCCAGAGGTGATTTAGAGAAACGTGAATAGAACATGCAGATGCATTACACCTCAATTGGTGCCCCCTTAAGCTATGATGTGAGGCCTACACAGAATCGTGAATGTTACCCTTGGTTTGTTGTGAGAAGCATGTTCTTTCAAGATGGTGGTTGAGGGGTTAGATGAGCCACCAAGGCTGGGGTAAGTTGAGCCAGCTAACTAGTACTTGTATTGCATTAGTGAATTGGCTACACACTACTTAATACCACTCACTTTTGTTAATATGTCCCTCTCGGACTGCTTATGGACTCATTAATTTGATCTATGACGCAGTAAGGGTTTTGTGAGCATGCAAAAGGAGCCGAGTATGAATGTGTATTTGCAAACCGAATTTGGTTTGCCAACCAGCATGCACTGATGGAATAAAAGCATTCAGAGAGCGTTTGGGTGGCTCTTAAAAGAGCCTTTCTGTAAACATGGTGAAATAGACCAGAAGAATGCGCGCAACATTTACTTCTTTTTAGGCACAGCCTTTTTGGGCTTGGCAGCTTTAGGCTTAGCCACCTTGGGTTTCGCTGCCTTTGCTTTCTTGGGGCTCTTCGCTGCCTTTTTGGGGGCAGCGGGCTTCTTGGCCTTCTTCGGGCTCTTCGTTGCCTTTTTCGGTGTGGTGGGCTTTTTGGCTGCTATCTTCGAGACTTTTACGCCGCAGGCTTTTTGGCTGCTGCCTTCTTGGGCTTCTTTGCCGCGGCAGGTTTCTTCGCTGCAGGCTTCTTGGCTTTAGGAGCTGCCTTCTTTACCGGCTTCTTTTCCACTGCCTGTTTCTTGTTCAGCTTGAATTATTAAACTTTGACTAACGTTTCGATGTTCGTTAGTCAAAAACATCGACACATCGAAACGTTAGTCAAAGTTTAATAATGTTCTGCACCTTTTACTAAAGAATAAAGAAAATTAAGAAGACATCTGAGCTGCACTGGCGTCTCTCCTTCTCTCTAAAATATCTGTCCTGGCCTGGTTGCACCTGATTGTCGCCAAACGACAGAAGCGCGGAGAACCCTCCTTTGTCTACCAAAAAGTGTTACTTTGTGCCCCGCGCTCCCCCACTGCTTGTGAAAGAAGGGGGTGGGGGAGGGGGTTTAACGTGAAAAAGCTTAATGTCCCAAAACGGCAACAAGTCATAATGGTAGGCTACAGGAAGTGGGGGGAGGGAGTGGGATGACCAGAGCCGTCTTCGCTAGAAAGCATCTATTGTCTTTCCAGGCGCACACAGCTCGTTAACATATAGCATATCGAGTGCCTTAACAGATAGGCTCTGCTCTTGGGTTTGGCCTCACAGTCAACCCTCTTGTTGCTTGCAGTTTGTTAAATAAAGCGATGCCGATTACATTATTTATTTCTGATTAATTGCGTCTTTTGATGACTTTTGCAACATCTGCTTGTTAGGCTGGGCTACTGTCAATGTCCTGTACAGGTAAATGTTCAACTGGCTGGTGTAGGCCTACAGGCTATAATCAATTAGGGACTGTTCGTTATTTATTTAAGGGGCTACCGGAGGAGTTTTGGGAGCGTTAGTCAGAAAAGACGTGACCCTCCCTCGCCAGCAAGAATTTTTTCTATGACCCTCCAAAGTGATTGAGAAAAAACGCATGACCCTCCCCTCCCAACAATTTAGTAGCCTACAGAAGGCATCAATGGGTCAATTTGGGAGCTTGCATGCTACGACACCTTCCTTGAAATGCCTTGAAAAGGCTGTCGTTTGCACAATTTCACAAATAATCACCGGGACCGAAACAAACCTGTCAACTTTTCCCGGGTTTATCGCGTATTTTAACTTTTTCCTCGCTGTCTTAGGAGGAGCTTCAGGGACGTCGCAAGGGGGTGCGAGGCCCTGTGCGAACTTGACAGATGGTGCGAGGCCCTCCATGTGCGAACTTGACAGATGCATGAACTTACGTGCATGAAATCATGCGATAGCTTACTTTACACATAGCCAAGGCTACCGTCGGTGCATTTTAGTAGCCTAGTCTAATAAGCTACACCAGCTTGTCTTTAAGAGGGAAAATTGTATAGCCTATAACATTAGCTGAGTCACATATTTGGCCATATGGTGTTTATCACAGGCTACATCACGAACCAAATAGTGTAACAAAGGCGAACACTTTAACAGGGGAAATTAATTGGGCATGAATCATTGTGCTGAACGGCATTTGTCAATGAGCAGAAACACACACGACATTCAAACTGTTGATAAGATGTGCACTGGAAACTGGTCTGTAGGCTAACATTGGACAAATAAATGACACTGACTCGCCATATCCTGACTCTGAATCATATCCTGAAAAAACATTGTCTCGCTTTGCCGCAAACTCAGCAATGAAATCATAGGCCAGTTTGCAGGTAGCATAACGTCTTTTTCAATTCATAGAAGGCAGAGCCCAGTCTCTCCTGTGACATTGAGGTGCGCAAATAGTTTTAATAGCCTGTTCAACTTCGAAAAGCTTCACCCGATGCCAGTCACTGATCACAATGTCAAATTTCGGGAAGCTTTGTTCAATCTTTTTAAGTTTTAAGTGCAGTAGGCCCCTATCTGCCCCCTTTGGAATTATATCTCGAGTCTATTAAGGTCCAGTGCGTTATGTCCTGGGATTCGGACGTGCTCAAAAAGAAAATAAAAAACACTTTTTTATAGATGGTTATGAGGAGCAATATGAGTCTGAACTCCGTGTCATTCAGACTCAACCCTCTTGTTGCTTTGATATATTTTTCGTTGTCGTTTGAACGTCGGCAAGCAGGCATGTTGCGGTTGCAATTGAAGTGAAATTTCTACAGTAGGAACATGCAACATGCTTGTTAGGCTGGGCTACTGTCTTGTACAGGTAAATGTTCAACAATTACTGATGTGCAGGCTATAATCAATTAGCTAAATCATTTGTCCAGCTGTTTAAAAAAAATTCATGCTACATTCAAACGCAAAAGGTGCTTTGGTATCTTTTTCGTTTGAACGTCGGCACCATTTTACCACAATTGCATCTACATTTTCATATTAGAATGTTTTGTCTGTTTAAGTGTAAGCTTAAACTACCATGATCAATTTAAGTTCCCGTGCCCCCGCTGAAAATCTCATGCGCTTATCGTTACACTATCAAATCTATAAGTAACCATGACAAATAGGGTATAAGATATATAAACTCACGCTATTGTATTATCATATATGTTTGTTAATGGCTCACTGCGTCATGGAAGCAGTTAAGTCAAGTCGCATCAAAAATAGTAGTGGTAGATTCCCAAGTGACACCTTGTGGTTGTTTGTGTCAACTGCAGTTTGTGCCATTTCTGCTGAGAAAATGGGGTGCGTGATTCATGAAGGAACCCGTCCAAACTTAACTGGGACCCACTGTAAACATGAGAACCATTTAGACTCAGCAGAGTGAGAGCTGTCCCGGTCCTGTACTGGGCCCAGGCCCAGGGGCCCAAGGGGTCAGGGGGCCCTGAAGCCCAAGCCTTTGCATGGAATCATTGCCTCAATATCAACAAATCAGGATGTAGGCTATGAATCTGATTGAATTTAGAATTGGCCATCTCCCCCCCCTCCCACATATACGACAAAAAGTGGGGGGCCCTTAATAGATCTGGGCCCAGGGGCCCGAAAGTTCATAATCCGCCCATGCCGGTCTTTCTGTGGCGAAGAGATCACTTGTGTTTTCTCCACACACTTCTTTGTAAGAAATACGAGTAGCAACACGACATTTACCAACAAGAAAATGTCTGTTGTGAAGAGCACAGACTACACTTTAAAATGAATATACGGGGGCTTATGGTTGCCCATTATCACTTTTGCAACAAACTGAAACATTTGGACCTCTAGGTGGAGAGGTTGCAGTCAGTCTGAGTTTTGGGAGGAAAACATGCACATAATGATAGTAAAACCGTGCAATAAGTCGACAAAAAAGTACCACAGACCAAGACATGAGCCTCTTTTACATGTGAAAGCAATGACGATGTCTTTTTTGCGAATGTGTACATTCCAATCGGGCGCTTTTTGGACACTGCGAAACACGCACCACACGGTTACATACCACATAGGTCTAAATATTATAGGACCAAGTTATGGGAAACATGGTGTGGCAATATTTGATAAGGCTGCTTATGCAGATATGACCGAGAATGAATAACAGTAGCATATTTGTTTCTAACACTTTGGCTTAGACTATTCTTTGGACTGCCCATATGCTGTAAGTGAGTGCGGGGAGGACATTACGCAGTTGCATGTTGCCTGTTATGAGTAGGCAATCTATTTATCGGGTTTAGATAACATCTTGTACCATCTCCTCTGTACCCTAGGTAACTCTTTCATTACCGAAGAACTCCTGATACAATGCCATGCAACTTTGCTCCTTTTGCTAATATCATTGTCATGTTTTTAAAGCTTATCAGCCGTCCCTTAAATAAGTTTTGTTTCACTTCTTAACACATTTCTTATATTGAAATATAAGATATTTCTTATACTTTATGATATGTTTTATATTGTGCTGATAGTATTAAAAAGTGATCCTTTAAGAGATTAACTGCAGGGAATAACTGCTTCAAAGGGTGATCAATGATTAACCCTCCTGTTGTATTACCGGTCATATTTTCTCTCAAAAATATTGTTAATTTATTCTGACTATCATGAGGCTCCATGACTTTGTATAGGGCCTCTGAACACACAACACAAATTTAGATAATTTCAATAACAATTTTGGTATTTATTAAAGTTCTGAACCCATGTGTAAATGGCCAGCAATTAGAATTGAATGAGTCCAGGCACCTTGATCAGATGGACCATATATGTGCTTCTGTACACACACACACACACACACAAACACACCTTTACTCCCCCTCTTTGCCTTTATGCTAGCCTATAGTAGCCTACCTTCCCCTTTGTGATTTGCATGAACTCAGGTCAAGAGGCCTGCAGGCCATAAATAGCAAATAGAAGTTCAAAACTGGTAATATTTAGTTTATACAAAGGTCTGTCACAACATGTGATGATAAAATATGTGTTACTATGGATTAATAACAAGTTATAATGTAGCAGTAATTTTTGACCGGGAACACAAAACTAGTAAACATAAAAACGAACACAACAGGACGGCTCCTACACACAGCTGCATGCGTTGCGTTGCTGGAGACGCATCCCATTCACTTTACATGGGCTCACGTCATCCGTTGCAGAACTGAATTGTGGGTCCGTTGCATCGCATTTCTCCCGTCGCTCACATTGAGAAGTTCAGCTGTTGCTGCACCGACAGACGGCACCGGCCAATAAAGCCAATCGACGGAGGGCACCAACCAATCAAATTACGGTTATACTTCAAGTCATTTGCATGGCTACCGTCGGGAACACCCAGTGGCATGTGTTGACGGAACGCAACTGTGTGTAGAAGCTGTAAACATTTCAGGTAAATAGTCAGACAGTATTGATGAAAATGCAGTGTTAATGTTAAGGATAGACGTGGTCGAGGCGTTGTGAGGTGGATGTTATAGCACTAAGAGATCTCAAGTGGAAAGTTGGGTGTTTATTTTCCCAATTAAGGCCCAATGAGCGAAAATAATTAGGAAAGGTTTAACACAAACAAAATAATAATAACAAAAAAATACTTTCAATAAACAAAGCAAACTGACATGATAGTCAAAACAAGACTTCAATAACAAATTTTGTCGACAATAGACTAATAGCAGTCAATAACTTTTTTTACAGTTTGAGCACAAGACTTACGTCTCTTCATCATTCTCCCCAATTAACTGAATCCACCAGTATAAATAGGCCTGAATATAGCCTTCCAATTGGACCAAACCAATATAATAAAAACCATCAGGGGGGTTTACAGGCCAAAATACAACAAAATATAAGCTAAAAACAGCACAAAATAACACATTTAACTAACTAAAAAATAAATTAATACATTTAAACTCAATTGCTCATGTTTGGCATCCAAACAGTACCCAACAGCTAAATAATATTTAATTACATTTTAATTACAACACGGGGAACTTCCGGTTAACCCAGGAAGTCACAACATGTTTTTAAACGGTGTAAACGTGGCATTCACTATTTTACAAACAGAAGAAGACGCGACAGTGGACACCGGTACGACAAACATGTAACGACGTGATAATGACATTCTATGTAATGACTAAAGCAAAGTCCTTTTAGGCAAGTCCCTCCAATCGGCAGCCATATTTCAACGCTTTTTGGGCACTCATCGGGCATCCTATTCGGCAGAAATGTGTGGGCGCAAAGCTTCACGGCACCAATCTTGCTCCAGCGGCAGTAGGGGTTAAGTCATTGAGAGACCTCAGACCCATTAGACCAGCCTCAGACGAGTCCAGGAAGTGACGTCAATTCCGGAAATGAGTACATAACTTACTTTACTCTTTATGGAGAATACAGCGGGGAAAAAACATGTTTTCTTTTACAGTTCATGGAAAAAATAGTCACATTAGGTAGAAGCTTTTTATTATTATTTGTAATTCACATTTATTTATTAAATAATCAATCGCGACTGACTGTCCACGTGATCTGCCAGAGTCAGCTGGGAGGAGCTTGTGACTCACGCATAGGGACTCACGGCAGATATTGCGCAAAATTTTGGTTTATGGCTATGGCTAAGACAATGTGGTAAAAACATGGAATAAAAAAGTGTTTTTATCTTTTTTAACATTTTTATTAAAAATTGCGTGTTCAAAATTATTCATACCCTTTTTAAACAATCACTGGAAACATCTTTATTTACCACCACAGCTCTCAAAATGGTTCTTATAATACCCACTAAGCCTCTTCATGTCTCCACAATGATTGTAGACTGCACCTTTTTAGCAGCAATCTGGGTTTTGAGGCAGGAACGATTATTTGCCATCACTTTGGCCTTGTGCTAACTTTTTTGATGGATTGAGGTCCACTCTAAAATGTTGATATTGTTCTCTGTTAACCATTTCTTGCCTTGTTTGGCTGTATGTTTTGGATCATTGTGTGATTTAATGTTCAAATGCTACCTATTGGGGCAGCCATGGCCTACTGGTTAGGGCTTCGGCCTTTGGGCTTGCCGGTTCGACTTCACTAATTCACAGATTGGGATAAATGCAGAGACCAAATGTCCCTCACAGGATCAAAAGATATACTTACTTACTAACTTACAAACTATTGGGGCAGGTTTCTCGGCACACTGCCTGATCTTTTCCTCCTAATCTTAATGTAGCCTCTTGTTTTAGTGTTACCATTTACTTTGAGAGTCACCAGGTCCCCCTGGTTGAAAAACATCCCAAAATAATAAATGTCTCACCTCCACAATTGAAATGGATATGGTGTCAATGGACATGCTTCCCTTTTTTATGCCAATCTCAGGCCATGTCCCTGGGTCCAAAAAAAATCAGCGAAAGCTGAATTCTTTGTCCAGGTGTGCCCTTATAAAGGTTAAGCGGAGTTGTGCATGTTTGGAGAAGAGCAGAGAAAAATAGAATGAGAATTCTTTCATCAATTCTGTGGTGGTGTCTTTTACTTAATGGGCATATTTATTGAAGTAATCTAAAAGTAATCCTAAAGTAATCAGATTATGTTACATGTTTTTGGTAATCCAACTGATTACGTTACTCATTACAAAAATTGCCATGTAATTTGTAGTCAGTAATGGATTACATTTCAAAGTAATCTGACCCAACCCTGTATATAAATAATAAATGTTTTTATACAATTTAATATGTTGTCAATTGATTATTATTATTTTTTAAAAGCCTTCACATGACCGTTAATGTTAATGAACTTATTTGGGATGCTATTTAAAATGGCACGTTGTTTAACTGACGGTAAGGTTGCGAATCAAGCTAAATCATAACCTAAGGCAGTGGTCCCCAAACTTTTTCTTCCGAGGGCCAGCTCACTATGCCTGGCTCCAAGAGAGGGCCAGA
Organism: Alosa alosa; assembly: GCF_017589495.1. NCBI lineage: Eukaryota > Metazoa > Chordata > Actinopteri > Clupeiformes > Clupeidae > Alosa > Alosa alosa. The sequence continues at coordinate 22,745,968 of NC_063195.1, read as the reverse complement.
GACTCGGAGTAGTTCTATATCAGTAACCATAAATAGCTTAGTGCTGTGAACAACAGCAGTCTACCTTAGTTGAATATTCTATTACATTTAATCATAGGCTATTGCAATTTAATACCATTGTTAGCTGTGTTTATTTTGTCATCATGCCATATCAGTGTAAAATTAAATAATACTAATAAAAATACATTTGCATTCCCAAAAGTATTAGCAGGGAGTCCCAAAAGTATATTTTATTAAAAAATGTGTGAACTCTGAATTCTGTGTCTTTGCATACACAGCTCAAGTTGTGAATATCCTACAAATAATTTAAAGTTCTTAAACTATGAGAATTTTATGAAGTGCTGAAGTGGTCTGAAATGACCACCATTCTAACTTTCAGTCACCTGATAAGAACTTTGTGAACTCTTTTTATGAACATTTGAACGAGTGAATAAAAAATAGAAATAATTATCCCAGAAAGATGACTTGAATAGAAGTTAGTTAGTTATTAACAATTAATTGATAAACTTTTAAAATACTTTGAGCACTGATGCAGTCCGCATAGGCCTCTTACATTGTTTGATGGCAAACGCAAAACAGCGCCAAAACAACCACCGGTGGACAAAATGAGTATTACATGTGTACTGTTAAGACTCGCCATAGAGAATGAGTGGGGGAAATTGCGGAGGTCATAGTTTGACAATGTCGTACTCCCGTGCGGGCCGGATGCTAAATACTACGGACATGTTTTGGGGGGCCACCCAAAATACACTTAGCCTATAAATTACACATATTATATTAATGAAATGATAACAAAATTAAGTTAAACATGATTAAATTAGTACCTACCTCATGGTAGGCAGCTTATTTTGGATGCTATCTAAAATGGCACGCTGTTCAACTGACTGCAAGGTTGCAAATCAAGCTAAATCATGACCTAAGGTGACATTTTGGGTACCAACTACACTTAGCCTATACATAACACATATTATATTAATTAAATTATATCAAAATTAAGTTAAACATGATTAAATTAGTACCTACCTCATGGTAGACGACAGCGTATGTAACAGAGTGACACTAGTGGCCGCGACATAAGAGTGTCCCAGTGACTTCCGTTTTACTTCCGCTACAAGGGACCTATCTTTCAAAAAAATATGAACAGGAGTTAATGGAGAGATAACAATTCTTTTTTGGTCCAGTTTGAATTGTGCCACGAATTTCACATATGATGTGTGTGAATTTAAAAGTGAATTGTTCACGTCAAGAAAGTACTGTTGTTCGATAGACTTAAAAAGTTATGTTGGTTTTGTGCGAATCCGTTCAGTGGACTACATCTCTCGTCTCGAACGATGTAGCACTACGTCACCAACGTAAGGAAACGATAAGATTAGCTGTTATAGGGAGGGAAAGTAATCTCATTGCCATCTAGTGGTTGCGTTCCTAGAGTTTAGCGGAGTGGATGGGATTTTTTTTTAGAAAAAATATATCTCGGTGCACATTGGGATCTTAATTTAATGCCTTCCATATGTTAGGCACTGGGGTCACCTCTATTGCTTCAAGTGGTCATACCTTATTTTTACGATCAGTTGAATTGTTTTGAGTTTTTGTCGTAACACGGTGATAAGGAACTACAGCTGCATGTGGCGTCACATGTTTGGGCTTAATCTCTAACTGATCAATCACATAATTTGCTTAACTGGCTTAACATATTTTTGTAATAACGGGCGTGATGTAAACCGCGTGGTGATAACCTTTATGTCAGGATAACTGGTGTTGTGCTTCTACTCACATGAAGAGCTAGCTGTAAGTGTTAAGTGTCAATGCTAACCAGGCTAATAAATAAACCATGCTACCGTGAGTAACATAGACAGTCTATGGTGAGTAACGTTGAAGGGTAAAGTCACGTGACTTCTTTTGTAGTTCGTTTATGAAACAAATAGGAGCAATTTCGATTTTCTTAAAGGAGAATTCCGGTGTGATATTGACCTAAAGTGTATTGAAACATGATACCGAGTGTGAACGTATGTCTCATAGCCCATCTCGGCTTGTCCCCTGCACTCCAAAATCTGGCTAGTTAGCCCGATGCTACCAACAGCTTTTTCAATAGTGGTGCTTCGGCATCGGGCTAGCCATGCAAATAAATCACTGTTTTACACCCATTTACAAGGCTCAATGTATCTCCACACTTCATTGGTAGACTTCCGAGGGCCCTGACATTTAAAACGAGACATTGAGAACGAGCAACGAGTAAGAATGAACAGGTATGATAAGGGATCAGATTCCAAAAATAATTCAGTGGAAATGCATGGATTCCAGTTTCTTCCAGTAGCAGCAACTGGAATCCATGCATTTCCACTGAATTATTTTGGAATCTGATCCCTTATCATACCTGTTCATTCTTACTGCTAGTTCGACTTTATAAATGACTAAATTCAAGATGGCTGCAAACGCTTAAACTTCGTTGAAGATACTGTCTGTATAAATCGTCTTGTAAGTAAACTACCAGTGCTTTTTCAAAGTTCTCAATGTCTCATTTTAAATGTCAGGGCCCTCGGAAGTCTACAAATGAAGTGTGGAGATACATTGAGCCTCGTAAATGGGTGTAAAACAGTGATTTATTTGCATGGCTAGCCGAAGCACCACTATTGAAAAAGCTGTTGGTAGCATCGGCTAACTAGCGCCAGATTTTGGAGTGCAGGGGACAAGCCGAGATGGGCTATGAGACATCCGTTCACACTCGGTATCATGTTTCAATATACTTTAGGTCAATATCACACCGGAATTCTCCTTTAAATAAGGCAAAATAGGGTCTGACATTTTCACAGTTAGAATATTATTACTAGACACGGAAAATATTTTTGGTGGATAACATCACTAATTTGGCTTCACAATATTTTTTTTAAAATAGGTCTATGGGACTTAACATTGGAGCTGCTCTTCGATAGGAACGCAACCACTTGGGGCGCTGGTTTTCACTTTCCTCCCTATGCTAGTTAACGGTTGTATCTTGCTGCCTGCTATGTCACTTAACAGTATCTAATGTACAGTCTATGGACGAATACAACTTACCTGATGTGTTTAATCCTCTGACTCATGGTATTTTCATCGGCAAGGAAAGCCCAATTAAGACCTGTTGCTGGTAAGTCAAAGTCTGCTTTATTGTTAATTTCTTCAGATGTCAAGACATACAAAGAGATCGAAATTACGTTTCCCACTATCCCACGGTGGAGACAAGACATATTTTACCAATTAGGTCCGCAGACAAACATAACATTCAAGTAAACAATATAAAAAGTAAAAATAAGAAGGCACATACAATGAAGAAAAGAAGAGCAGCAAAATTTAAGTTGAAAATGTGCAATTGTGCATACAGTAGACAGTCAATATAATAGTGCAAAAGTCAGGCCAATAAATGGCTGAGGTAGTTCTGTTTGACCTAAGTATGCAAGTGGCATAGTGGTGCAAGTTATGTAAGAGCAGCAGAAGTGTGTTCAGAAGTGTTTTCAGGACAACAACAACAAGTTGCAAAGTGTGCAAGTGTACAAGTGGAGTAGTGCAAGTGGAGTAGTGTGTTTCACTAAGCATTAATGATTTGCTTCACTTTCATTTATATTGTGTGATAGGGCAAGGACCTAATTTTACAGAAAGAAGTTTAATTGGTTAGTAAATGAATTTGAGGTAGGCATAGATGGCATTGGTATAAAATATGATTTTTATTTCTTTGTCATTTGCCTGACATGCATGGAATAGAAATGGAATAGAATTTCTTTCTGACCAGGCACTCATGTACATGTATTTCAGGGTTCTCACGGGTCATGGCATTTCTGGAATATCATGGAATTTTGGAAAGTATTTTCCAGAAATGGAAAATCAGGGAATTTTGAATTCAGAATTGGTGTATATCTGGTTATTATGACCGCCGCACAGCGAAGCGGCGGTCATATAGGTTTAGTCAGTTTTTTTTTTTTTTTCTTTTTTCGCGATGCCCAAATTTCCGTCAATGATTCCCGGGACACTGAAAGACCGGGGGTACACGAAACTTGGTGGACATGTACCCCACATGGATAGCATGGAACCATCGTTTTTCGTTTTGATCTGTAGCCCCTCCGCTGAATTGGACCCCCCGAAAGGAGGGTAGGGCAGACACAGTTTTCTGTGAATATCTCGAAAACCGTAGGGTTTAGGAGGACCATTTTTTTTTTGTATGTTGATCTCAAGGGGCCATGTCAACCCATTCCATAACCACTCATTTCGTGTATAGCGCCACCTAGTTAAACACAAAAAAGTAAAAATGAGGTGGTGTAATTGAAGGTATCTGTGACCTAACATAGTCAAAACTGCACAAAATTGGAAGTGTAGGATCATTATGACACCCTATGTATGCACGCCAAGTTTTGTGGAATTCCGTTCATGGGGGCCACACAATAAATTAATTTATGTTACTATACACCAACTGGCCTATAGGTGGCGGAGACAGTTTTCTGTGAATATCTCGAGAACCGTAGGGCCTAGGAGGTCCACCTTTTTTTTTGTATGTTGGTCTTAAGGGGCATGTCAACCCATCCCATTACCACTTATTTCATGTATAGCGCCACCTAGTTAAAAATTAAAAAGCAAAAAAATGAGGTGTTTTCATCTCAATATCTCTGGCTGACAAGGTCAAAACTGCACGAAATTAAAAAGAGTAGGATCATTATGACACCCTCTGAATGCATGCCAAGTTTTGTGTACTTTCGTTCATGGGGGGGCCTTACAATAAAATAATTTATGTGTACATTTAGTGACGTACACCAACAAGGATTCCCGGGACACTGAAAGACCGGGGTACACAAAACTTGGTGAGCATGTACCCCCACATGGATAGCATGGAACCGTCATTTTTCGTTTTCATCTGCAGCCCCCCGCTGGACTGGACCCCCCGAAAGGAGGGTAGGGCAGACACAGTTCTCTGTGAATCTTTTATGGTATGTTGGTCTCAAGGGCCCACATCAACCTGGCTCATAATCACTCATTTGTGATTTGCCCCTGTGCAATGGAAGATTTACCAACGTTACACCGGTCTGATACAGTTTTGCCTATACATGCGTGAGACTGAGACGCCTGTTTATTTTGTTTTAAGTGCGTGCAGGGTGTGAGAGGGGAATCGATGTGCTTTGATTACAGCTTGGTAGTTGTAGTCTGTGAAATTAAAAGCACGTGTGTGTGAAGTATCAAACAATGACACCTTCATTTCATTATGGCTGCTTTAGCAAAACACCTTAAGCTACTGTGTAGTGGGTCCCATTTAGAAGTGGCTACTTCATTCGCGCTTTCTTGACTCATGGAGCTGCGTGAATGTTATTACAACTTTTAAGCCCACGATATGACAGTTTAAGTCCGCTTGATACTGTAAGGCGTAAGCCATTGGTTTCAAAGGAGATTTTATTTGTGTCGCCAGCATAGCCTATTGACAATTTATGTTGTCAATAGGCCTACCTTATAATCCTACCTGTAGCTTAGGAAGCTAACAACTTTCTATTAGGATCTAGTTTGTTAGTTACCGTTTTGTCATAACTCCCTGATGCATTTTTTTGCATTTAGAATAGCCAGAGCGTGTATATCTCAATCGGAAAATTAAACAATATCGGGTGCCTATGGACTAGGCTGGGTGAACCCAGCCTGATCTCCCCGCTATTTATTTTTTGATTTCTTAAAAGATTGAGCTTGGTCTGATGAAAGCCAGACTAGCCATGGACCTCAGTTAAACAATGCAAGGGAACATGAATCAGCCTATATTTGCACTAACAATAACGGACAAAAGCTTTTCAACTTTGGCCCGTTAAAATGTGTATGAACAGTCTAGCGGCGCGCATTTCATCAAGGCCCATTTGGACATGTCAGTTATTTGCACCACTGGTTAGATGTAAAACAGCATTTCGTTTCAGACTAGGCTACTGTTACTTAATTTGTGCATTAACAATAACGTTTCAGACTACTGTTACTTAATTTGTGCATTGACAATAAAGTATTACATGAACTAAAGATGACTAAAATCTTATGTAGAAGAAGAAACATTCACAAAAAATCCATCCATCCAAAAATGACCTTTGTTTTTGATAGCTGTTGAAAACGGCATGGAACTGACAGAGATGATTTTGTTTATAAATACATAAAAATAAATAAATAAATAACATTATGCTGATACCTTTTTGCTTTTCCCAAATACAATGTAGCCTACAGGTGTAAGTGACCTTTCATCAATCCAGTTGCAATGGATGAACTGTGATGAACTGCCCTACTTGTGATTGTTTAGAGATTTTAAAGGTTTTATAACAATTCTACATCTTCTTTGGCTATTCTACAATCTATTCACCTTTTCAGCACCAGTAGGGTACTTTCTGTGCAGCCGCACACACACACTCAGGCATGCCAAACAAGCATACACAAAAGTTTCAAGAGTGGGGGATGGAGTAAAATATGGTGACAAATTGAAGTGTGATTTATTTTCGCGGAACGGATGTACAGGACTGAGCGGCGGTCATATTTTGTACCGCTATGCGGTACATCTAGTTTTATGTCAGTTGGTGGCATTCCCAAAGGAGGTTCTCGGTTTGTCCCCCAAGCTACATTTATCGTGGGGAGAGACGTGTCGAGAGTGTTTGGATCAGGTGGACAGGTGACCATAAAGAGGGAGTCCAGTCAAAATGTCTTTTTGTTAGCATATTTTGTTTTGTGTGTTTTTGTTAGCATATTTTGTTTTGTGTGTTTTTGTAAGCATATTTTGTTTTGTGTGTCCAATCAATACAGTTATGGTTATGGGATTTGGCAGACGCTTTAGAAATTCAAAACAATATAATACTTACATTTAACAGGGAACAATTTAAAATGTTGGTCAGACTACATTAAGGTGAATAGCAAAAATAAACAACAATGTCAAATGAATCAATATGTCAATTTTTGAAGGGTGTCAGGACTTTTAGTGTTCCCTTTAGAAACCCAGATTGTTAACTACTAAACCACCAGCACCCAGCACAACATAACATGAATATTGGTTGTATAGAGCAGGGATTCTCAAACTGTGTATACAAAGACACTTTGTTTGGGAGAACAATTTTCATGGACCCCCTCATAATCAAACCAATTAAGCATCTGCTTGCTACATTTGTATACTTCGATGCCTTTTCTATTCTCTGAAGTTGTGGCCGGGTTCACTGTTCCGTGTTCTCTAGCTGGTGTGTAACTTGGTCTTTCGTCAACTTTGGATTTTGATTGAGTCAGTCCACATCATTAAGACCACAAATCAAACACGTTCACCAGCTATCTTAATGGCAAGTAAGCCAAGCTAAGTAGCAGTAAGAACGGGTCATCATGACCTGAGTGAAGTGATTCACAACAGATTTGATTAGTCATAATCACAAAAAAGTTAAATGTTACTGTTTTAATTATGACCGCCCAAGCAGCTTGGCCGGGTCATATAGGTTTAGTCAGATTTTTTTTTTTTTTTTCGCATGCCCAAATTTCCGTCAATGATTCCGGGACACTGAAAGACCGGGTACACTAAACTTGGTGGGCATGTAACCCCACATGGATAGCATGGAACCATCGTTTTTCGTTTTGATCTGTAGCCCCCCCGCTGGACTGGACCCCCCCGAAAGGAGGGTAGGGCAGACACAATTTTCTGTGAATATCTCGAAAACCGTAGGGTTTAGGAGGACCATTTTTTTTTTGTATGTTGATCTCAAGGGGCCATGTCAACCTATTCCATAACCACTCATTTCATGTATAAGCCACCTAGTTAAACACAACAAAGTAAAAATGAGGTGTTGTAATTGAAGGTATCTGTGACCTAACATAGTCAAAACTGCACGAAATTGGAAGTGTAGGATCATTATGACACCCTCTGTATGCACGCCAAGTTTTGTGGAATTCCGTTCATGGGGGGCCACACAATAAATTAATTTATGTTACTATACACCAACTGGCCTGTAGGTGGCCGGAGACAGTTTTCTGTGAATATCTCGAGAACCGTAAGGCCTAGGAGGTCCACCTTTTTTATGTATGTAGCGCCACCTAGTTAAAAATTCAAAAGCAAAAAATTAGGTGTTTTCATCACAATATCTCTGGCTGACAAGGTCAAAACTGCACGAAATTAAAAGTGTAGGATCATTATGACACCCTCCGAATGCATGCCAAGTTTTGTGTACTTTCGTTTATGGGGGGCCTTACAATAAAATAATTTATGTGTACATTTAGTGACGTACACCAACAAGGATTCCCGGGACACTGAAAGACCGGGGTACACAAAACTTGGTGGGCATGTACCCCCACATGGATAGCATGGAACCGTCATTCTTCGTTTTGATCTGTAGCCCCCCCCCGCCCGCTGGACTGGACTCCCCGAAAGGAGGGTAGGGCAGACACAGTTCTCTGTGAATATCTTGAGAACTGTAGGGCCTAGGATGACCAATTGTTTCCGTATGTTTGCCTCCAGGGGTCATGTTAACCCATTCCATGTGCACACATGTGCATAAACAGATACACACGCACACACATACATTTACAGTAATCATAATGTTATGACACATACTCACACAGTAGACATATGTACGCATGCATGCACATGCACAAAACACACATCGCAGGCAAACACACAAGCACGCACATACACACACACACACACACACATAAACATAAATTTGTACACGCACACATGCACACAATTCAAGAATTTTTCCCGTCATCTACTCCCTGAATTTTTGGTCATTGATACCCGGGACACCGAACCGCCGGGGTACATGAAATTTGGTGGGTATGTAGCCCCACTAGACTTTTACGGAAAAATTTCATTTCGTCCCCGTATATATGTCAAATAACAGGGACTTATAATTTTACTTATATGGACATATATGCGATTCAAATATTAATGTCAAACATATATTCAAAGCTATATGTCCATACATGCATACAAAATATTTTAATTTCCCATATAAGATGCTATATATCTTCATATACTATATCCAATTATTTGTTTTCCAAATATATTGAGAAGTTTATGTGTGAATATGTGATAGACTTATATGTAGTCTCCATATATGGTGGCATACATATCCATACACTAGATTCCACTACTTATTTTCTAAATATATGGAGAACTTTATGTGTGAATATGTGGCAGACATATTTGTAGTCTCCATATATGGTGGCATACATATCCATACACTAGATTCCATTAGCCTACTTATTTTCCAAATGGAGAACTTAGTGTGAATATATTTGTTTATGTCTTGGCGTCACAGGTATGGTGTCGACTATGCTGCTCGGCATCTTTTGCCTTATGTGTCAATGTTTTGTGTGGAGCGTTTGCGTTGCACCATGTGCATACAAAAATGTGCGAGGCCAAAGCTACTTTAAATATAACGGATGCTTGTAGTATCTTGATATGCGCATGCGCACACAGCAATACCCATCCCCCACCCTTGATTGACTTTTGAACACCAACCACGATGACTTCAACCGTCACTTTTCTGTCCTGTCATGCATCTGACTTTGTAAGCTGTGCAAACTCTGCTGTCATCATATCCAAGGTAAGAAGGCCTTTAGTAAATGGGAATTAGTTAAAAAAATATTGTTTTTATAATGTGTGTAATGTTAACCAAATCCGTTTGTTAACAGTCTAACCATTATGTTAGAATTAGCTAACCTTAATATTATCAATTAGCTATCGATAACGTTAGCTAGCTAATATTTCTAACGTTAGCGATGTTAGCTATTAATGTTAACTTTTCCATTAACTAACTAACTTCTAATATCTAGAATGATAGTTAACATCATATCCAACAACAAGCCTGTCTGAGATGTCGTCATGATTATAAGTTTTAGTTTGAATGAAATATCAGGTGTAAGTAAGTTAGCTAACCTAGCTATTAATAACTTAGGCTACATTTAAAGTGGCTGCTAATAACCATGCAGGCTAATTGAACGTTAGTAGGCTTAAATGGATCTTTAGTTTGTGAAGGGTAGTGTTAAGCCATCCTTACAACAGAAGACTTTGACAAGATTTGGGGAAGATTCTTGAAAGTCTTTTGAGTAAAGCTTGAATGGGGGGCATTAGTTAAAAGACTCCAAACTTTCAAGAATCTTTCCCAAATCTTGTCAATGTATGGATCATTAGGCTACATGTTCTTCATCTCATAGCTCTTATTTAAGCTTACTTGTGCCAAGGCGTGTGTTTATTAAAGATGCATGTGAAGGTAGTAGTGCTTCAGTGATGGTCTTTTCATGTTCTGTGTGTTTTACAGCATATTAATCTTCTCTGTTCCCTGTTTGCAGGTGGTGATTTGTGAGGACTGCTGAGTGCATTCTGGCAAATCAATGTGTGCCACTTCCATACAGAGAAAAAAAGTTTCTACCTGGAGAGTTTACTCACTGTTTGTGTGGAAAAAATAAACTTTAATAAAAGGTTAAACAAATATTTTGTGTGTTTTCTTTGGAACATCAACAATGTTATATTTCTGAAATATACATATATTGTGACATATTTCTATAAATGTGACATAGCAGAACATTACATATATTTTGCAATATATTTACCTAATATGAGTGCAAATATATGTCCATAGACATATATTTGCAATATATTTGTATCCCTAGTATGCGTACAAATACATAACTTATCATATATTAACATATATGCAACTGACATATATTTGTAATATATTTGTATATCTGGGAAAATATATGTGACATATATAAAAACGGCCAATTTTGCTATATTTTGAAATATATTTGACATGTATGTGTATATATGTGACTTATATGTGTGAGGCATACATTGACACATCATAATATATGTGATTTACATATATTGCCATATATCACATTTTTGTATGGGTCATTCGCGCTTTCCTTGACTCATGGAGCTGCGTGAATGTTATTACAACTTTTCGCCACGATATGACAGTTTAAGTCCGGCTTGATACTGTAAGGCAGTAAAAGCCATTGGTTTTCAAAGGAGATTTTATTTGTGTCGCCAGCATAGCCTATTGACAATTTATGTTGTAAATAGGCCTACCTTATAATCCTACCTGTAGCTTAGGGAAGCTAACAGCTTTCTATTAGGATCTAGTTTGTTAGTTACCGTTTTGTCATAACTCCCTGATGCATTTTTGCATTTAGAATAGCCAGAGCGTGTATATCTCAATCAGAAAATTAAACAATATCGGGTGCCTATGGACTAGGCTGGGTGAACCCAGCCTGATCTGCCCGCTATTTATTTTTGATTTCTTAAAAAGATTGAGCTTGGTCTGATGAAAGCCAGACTAGCCATGGACCTCAGTTAAACAATGCAAGGGAACATGAATCAGCCTATATTTGCACGGACAAAAGCTCTTCAACTCTGGCCCGTTAAAATGTGTATGAACAGTCTAGCGACGCATTTCATCAAGGCCCATTTGGACATGTCAGTTATTTGCACCACTGGTTAGATGTAAAACAGCATTTCGTTTCAGACTAGGCTACTGTTACTTAATTTGTGCATTAACAATAACGTTTCAGACTACTGTTACTTAATTTGTGCATTGACAATAAAGTATTACATGAACTAAAGATGACTAAAATCTTATGTAGAAGAAGAAACATTCACAAAAAATCCATCCATCCAAAAATTACCTTTGTTTTTGATAGCTGTTGAAAACGGCATGGAACTGACAGAGACGTTTTTGTTTAAAAATACATAAAAAATAAATAAATAAATAAATAAATAAATAAATAAATAACATTATGCTGATACCTTTTGCTTTTCCCAAATACAATGTAGCCTACAGGTGTAAGTGACCTTTCATCAATCCAGTTGCAATGGATGAACTGTGATGAACTGCCCTACTTGTGATTGTTGAGAGATTTTAAAGGTTTTATAACAATGCTACATCTTCTTTGGCTATTCTAAAATCTATTCACCTTTTCAGCACCAGTAGGCTACTTTCTGTGCAGCCGCACACACACACTCAGGCATGCCAAACAAGCATACACAAAAGTTTCAAGAGTGGGGGATGGAGTAAAATATGGAGACAAATTGAAGTGTGATTTATTTTCGCGGAACGGATGTACAGGACTGAGCGGCGGTCATATTTTGTACCGCTATGCGGTACATCTAGTTAATTACTGCATTTAGAATCTAGATCCTATAACTAGATTCTAGATCATTACATTGTCATTGGTAAGCATTTATTATTGATAAAGCACAACTTTAACATTCAAAGCAAATTATTTTGTGGACCCCTTGGCTATGAGTGGTGTACATATGTCCATTTGTAATGAATGTTGTTTCTAAGGGAGAAAAGCTGTTATAGTTGATCATGTTATTGTGTACCTGTAAGAATAGTAGCACTAATGTATTCAATATAATTTTGTTTTTAATATGGTGGAAAAATAATGCAGTGGGAATAACTAATGTTTGCTTATCTGCATTTATTACAGGTCAAAAAAAGTGCATTGTGCTATGTCCCAATTTTGTTTTACGCAAGGAGAGAAAAAGCCTCTGGAAAGTGGGTGGCAGATGTTATGACCGATCTGCCACCCACTGAAGACAATCTGCAAATTGTGGCCAGCATGAAGAGGGCATACAATTTTGTTTTGCTTAAAGAAGGTAGGATTTGTGTCATTTAAAAGTTATGGTAGTTTTAAATGTTTTGCCTTTGCTGATGTGTACATATTGAATATTAACAAACATTTAATATTGTAGGGAACCACCCCCAGCCTCAGGTCCAGCCCCCGCCTCAGCCCCTGTCTCAGGTCCAGCTCCTGTCTCAGGTCCAGCCTCATTCTCAAGTCCAGCCCCTGTCTCAGCCCCAGCCTCATTCTCAGGTCCAGCCCCTGTCTCAGGCGCAGCCCCAGCCTCAGGCCCAGCCCCAGCCTCAAGCCTTTGCCCTGGCTGAGCCCCAGACTCAGGCCTTTGCCCTGGCTGAGCCCCAGCCTCAATTGTATGTATTAGACTTATACCCTGCCTCTGCCCAGCCTCAGGCCTTGGCCATGGCCAATGTACAGCCTCAGGCCCATCCAGAGCCCCAGACTCAGGCACTGGCCCAGCCTCAGGCCTTGGACCTGGGCTTGGCCGAACCCCCCCTAAAAAAAATAAAGTGTAAGTAAACTGTGGTCTGAGGTTCATGGGACAGTTGCAAAGGGAAAAATGTGTTAAAAAAAAGTACGACGTTCCAACCACTCAGGTCTTCGTCAGATAGGCCTACACCATTACCTGTTGCAATATATCTCTGTGTGCATTCCTACATTACGTCCATTTCTTTGATAACATGATTTGCTACCACGTAACAATAAGCCGCTATTATTATTAGGACTCACCACGCTTTGGTGGTAATATGCTGTGGGCTTTAATTAGCGCATTTCGGGTAGCCTATTCAACATCTGGGAAATAATTATACAAATTGCAGTCTACATGCCTTGACAAATATTACCAGTACTGACCGAACATGAAATAGATTGTTTACAAATTATGGTAATGATATTCTGGCGTGAACATTGCGCTTTCATCACGTTAGCACCCTATGATTAGGCTACAGCTCGTTATGTCTCGTCAAAATGATTACCTCGTTATGTCTCGTCAAAATTCATTGATGAAGGAAGATTCGCTTTATCCCAGAGAAGCATAGGCCTACTCGTTTCACATGAGCTAGACTAAAACAGAAGAGAAGAACTTGGCACTAACCATGTAGTCGTGTTTTCTATAGCAAATTCATTAACCTGTCGTTCTTTGAACTCTTTAAAATTGTTGGGATATGTCTGCGAGGTGTTTAGCCATGTGTAGCCTAGGCTACTGCTTATAAATGACTTTGAAACATATTTTACAAACGGACCTCTGTGTACCTGATGGCTTGCCTTCACTATTCCCGATGTATCCCATATAGTTCCAGATTTCACTTCACCTTTTGTTTTATCCACAAGGCAGAGGACTGTCGGCAAAGAACTTTGTTGACGTTAGCTGCGCACTCACTCTCTCAGAGATGCCTGCTTGACACGCCCACTTGCCTAGATGCGTGCAAGGAGCAGTGAGAGCAGCAGTTCACACAGACGCAGAACGTTATTAGTTTAATAAAGTATCGATTCTAAAAACGTCGGAAATCGTATTGTTTTTTGCGTGAAGGCATCGTGATACCTTTTTAGTATCGATACACCGTGCAACACTACTCACGTCAGGCATTCATAGGAATGTTGGAGGAGAGAAGCAGAGCCTGTGGGAGATTTAGGCACTGCTTCTCTCCTCCAACATTCCTATGAATGCCTGACGTGAGTAGTAATGAATATCTTCAGTTACTGCTATATAGTTTTTACAAAAATACAAAATTAGTTCTGTGAAGTTCAGCATGTGTCATGACATTTACAATGTTTGTTTTGTCATTGCCATCTAGCCAAGCAACATATGCGGAGATGCCTTCCAGCGGGCATATCTATAGAGTGGTCCCATGCCAAATTTGAGGTGGAGAGAGCCATGGACATTAGTCCTTTTACCTGCCTTACATGTGTGCCACGAATGCATGCGGTGTCTGTGGATGGCAACCGCAAGCATTATCGTTTCAGAAGTGCCACAGGGTATTATGTCTTTGAAGCAGTAACTGAAGATATTCATGTATTGATTGTGCTGTAATTTAAGGAGATTTATTGACATGCATAATTTCTAAAGATTAACAGACGGGCTATTTGATGGTGCATTGTTTGCAAACGATGACGATGTGGCAAATTTTGTGCATTACGTTCAAAATGCTACAAAGCATGTACGTTTAAAATGAGCTACACTAAAGTCATATGGTGAATCTCAGAAAATGATAATATCATGGAAAGTTCCACTGATCTGCTGTGCTTAAGTCAACATATCTGTATTACAATTTTATTTACATATTTATAGTCTTTAATAATCTGATATGTAAGCCCTAATCATCAATTTTCATTCGTTATTTTATATTATAGACATCAGGTAAAGGTATGTGTGGTTCAAGCCAGCATCCTCGTCCTTCTCAAAGCATTAAAGGAGAATTCCGGTGTGATATTGACCTAAAGTGTATTGAAACATGATACCGAGTGTGAACGTATGTCTGATAGCCCATCTCGGCTTCTCCCCTGCACTCCAAAATCTGGCGCTAGTTAGCCGATGCTACCAACAGCTTTTTCAATAGTGGTGCTTCGGCATCGGGCTAGCCATGCAAATAAATCACTGTTTTACACCCATTTACGAGGCTCAATGTATCTCCACACTTCATTGGTAGACTTCCGAGGGCCCTGACATTTAAAACGAGACATTGAGAACTTTGAAAAAGCACTGGTGGTTTACTTACAAGACGATTTATACAGACAGTATCTTCACGAAGTTTAGCGTTTGCAGCCATCTTAAATTTAGTCACGATAAGTCGAGCAACGAGTAAGAATGAACAGCTATGATAAGGGATCAGATTCAAAAAATAATTCAGTGGAAATGCATGGATTCCAGTTTCTTCCAGTAGCAGCAACTGGAATCCATGCATTTCCCCTGAATTATTATATTTAAACACTAAACTTCGTGAAGATACTGTCTGTATAAATCGTCTTGTAAGTAAACTACCAGTGCTTTTTCAAAGTTCTCAATGTCTCGTTTTAAATGTCAGGGCCCTCGGAAGTCTACCAATGAAGTGTGGAGATACATTGAGCCTCGTAAATGGGTGTAAAACAGTGATTTATTTGCATGGCTAGCCCGATGCCGAAGCACCACTATTGAAAAAGCTGTTGGTAGCATCGGCTAACTAGCACCAGATTTTGGAGTGCAGGGGACAAGCCGAGATGGACTATGAGACATACGTTCACACTCGGTATCATGTTTCAATACATTTTAGGTCAATATCACATCGGAATTCTCCTTTAAATATGTTTAGGAGAGGTTTTTGCATGCCCTATGTACCTTCAGAAAGAGCTGTCTGCTCTGAGTCCAGCCTTTTTCTGCATGGATGTGGCCTGCAAATACTTCCCCTACCTAGAGAAGGTTGCCACCCAATGTTCGGAGTTGCAGGTTAGAATACTGTAAAAATTATGTGAATTTAAACAAATCCATTTCCTCCACTTCTGAAGGTGACCTCATGCCATGAGTTGTTGATTGTTTGCAGGGATGCAAACACACGTGTGGTGAAAAAAGAGAGAAACACAAAAGTTCCTTTTATGAGAACAATTTAACTGACTGAACAAGTTTTCATTTGGCTATTGAATGCTTAAAAAGTGAATGCTATACTTAATTTACCATTAGCTAGATTAGAGTGGTTCTATTGTCATCTAAATGCATTGTTTTGTTGACTGTTCAAAGCACATCACTCATGGTGTAGGCCTATGTCTGGAGTGATCGCTGTCCCTTTAAAATGTCTGGGACTTTAAATTACGTTTAACTCCGTGCTGTTTTTCTTGATGGACGGCGCCGTCTTTGATTCAGTTTTCCTACCATTTTAATAAATGACACACGCAATTCTGTGGTTAAAGTAGGCCTAAGGAATTGTTTTCACTCGTTTTCTTGCAATTCCCATTTACATACTAGGCCGAGGTTACATTAATAATTTTTTTTGTCGGTTACTGTCTAGTTTGAACTTCGTTAGCCTACTGACAGACGGTATAGCCTAATTTTGTTATTGTACGGTTCTGGGGGTCGTTTCTAGAAAAGTTAGCAACGACATTGCTCAACCACCATGGTACGACGCAACTTGCAACCAAACAACGACACTGTTACACCTGTTTCCAGAAAGCATCGTACCTATGTCGCAATTTGCTACCTCCGACGTTTGAACACTGTAGTTCCAACAACTTTGTTGATGATGCAGCGATAGATATCATTGGTGGAAACAGTGGCAACGTGTAATACCCCACCCCCTAGAAATTTTCTGTCACGGCCCATTGTCATTGCCATCAGCCAAAACCTAAACCTATTGCAAGCATATAAAACAGTTAACTTAAGCCGATATGAGTCAATATGAGTCATTATTTGTGTTAAATATCTATGTTGGAAAAAATATATAGCCTGGACGATTTTCTGGGTATCGCACACTTTATCAACTGTCTCGTGGCTTAACGGCACCGCGTCGGTGCACTGTGTGCTCGGCCGGAGTTTGCATCCTATCTCTTCTTTTCACCTCTGAGTAAAAGTACGCCTACGAGACACAACAATAGATTTTGACCATACATATTTAGTTACTCTACATCGAGAGACCAAGACATCAGTCAAAAACAATTGAATCTATGTGTCACCCTAGTTCACATGCAGTTAGCGAGAAGCAAGAGGACAATCTCACATCAGAAGAAAATCGAACCTACAACGCTGGGATAACAAGTCACCTGCTTTAGCCACTACACCATTTATCACTGTGCTGATTTAAAGAATCTGTGAAGATTATAATGACTAGCCTATCAAAAAGCAAGGCAATACTCAAATTAACATAAATATCAAGAATGAGCCAAGTAGGGGAGTCTCTTAATTAAGATACAGGATAGATCAATCATTAAGTCACAAGATAAACATCCACTTTGTAATTTTTAGTTAGGCGGTTGTGATTTTTGGTTAGGTGCTCCGGACACCAACTGGAACTACCAAGGAATGACACAACTGCCCAGTAGTTCAAACGACCAAACTTTGCGCCCTTGTTTGCGATTGAGAGTTCAAACTTTTCTAGAAGCACCAAATCCAAGAACGATGGAGCGAACTACCAAGGTTGCGACACAAGTTAGCAAACAACGCTTTCTAGAAACGAGCCCCTGGATGATCAGTCAGATGGCAGCGCCAGCATCAGCTGAACAAAAGCTTAGGCTACAGAGATGCCTGCTTGACACGCCCACTTGCCTAGATGCGTGCAAGGAGCAGTGAGAGCAGCAGTTCACACAGACGCAGAACGTTATTAGTTTAATAAAGTATCGATTCTAAAAACGTCGGAAATCGTATTGTTTTTTGCGTGAAGGCATCGTGATACCTTTTTAGTATCGATACACTACTCACGTCAGGCATTCATAGGAATGTTGGAGGAGAGAAGCAGAGCCTGTGGGAGATTTAGGCACTGCTTCTCTCCTCCAACATTCCTATGAATGCCTGACGTGAGTAGTAATGAATATCTTCAGTTACTGCTATATAGTTTTTACAAAAATACAAAATTAGTTCTGTGAAGTTCAGCATGTGTCATGACATTTACAATGTTTGTTTTGTCATTGCCATCTAGCCAAGCAACATATGCGGAGATGCCTTCCAGCGGGCATATCTATAGAGTGGTCCCATGCCAAATTTGAGGTGGAGAGAGCCATGGGCATTAGTCCTTTTACCTGCCTTACGTGTGTGCCACGAATGCATGCGGTGTCTGTGGATGGCAACCGCAAGCATTATCGTTTCAGAAGTGCCACAGGGTATTATGTCTTTGAAGCAGTAACTGAAGATATTCATGTATTGATTGTGCTGTATTTTAAGGAGATTTATTGACATGCATAATTTCTAAAGATTAACAGACGGGCTATTTGATGGTGCATTGTTTGCAAACGATGACGATGTGGCAAATTTTGTGCATTACGTTCAAAATGCTACAAAGCATGTACTTTTAAAATGAGCTACACTAAAGTCATATGGTGAATCTCAGAAAATGATAATATCATGGAAAGTTCCACTGATCTGCTGTGCTTAAGTCAACATATCTGTATTACAATTTTTTTTACATATTTATAGTCTTTAATAATCTGATATGTAAGCCCTAATCATCAATTTTCATTCGTTATTTTATATTATAGACATCAGGTAAAGGTATGTGTGGTTCAAGCCAGCATCCTCGTCAAAAATCCTCGTCCTTCTCAAAGCATTAAAGGAGAATTCCGGTGTGATATTGACCAGGTTAGGTGCTCCGGACACCAACTGGAACTACCAAGGAATGACACAACTGCCCAGTAGTTCAAACGACCAAACTTTGCGCCCTTGTTTGCGATTGAGAGTTCAAACTTTTCTAGAAGCACCAAATCCAAGAACGATGGAGCGAACTACCAAGGTTGCGACACAAGTTAGCAAACAACGCTTTCTAGAAACGAGCCCCTGGATGATCAGTCAGATGGCAGCGCCAGCATCAGCTGAACAAAAGCTTAGGCTACACACTAATCAAGTCCACGTGTTAAAACTTCCAGCTGAAGTAGCTAAACTGCGGAGGTAAGAGCGTGAACTGAGAGAGTTGCCTTCTAACGGAGTGAGAGTAGCCTATATTTTCTTAGCTGCTATCAGAACGATAGGCTACTACGAAAACTTATTGCTGCCACACTAAAATAAATGAAAAGGCTCAGTATCATGTAATTACGTGAAATTATCACGTTATTTCAAGATAATAATATTCACGTTATAACGTGAAAATATCATGTTATTTCAAGATATATGTTCACGTTTTTACAAAATATTTATCACGTTATTACATGAAATTATCATGTTCTTTCAAGATAATGAAACTAAACGAAACAAGAGGCAAGAATAGGCTATGCTCGTTTACACAACTCAATCAAATTCTATTTTAAAATCCTTTAGGCGCCAGGTTTTAAAAAAAACATCATTAGATTTTTACATCAAAATTTCAAAAGGCCATGGCTTGAAAGTGGTCAGAGATAAAGTCCTACTGTAAATGTAAAAATCATTGAGTATGAACAAAAGTTTATGAAGGGGGTACATTTACACATCTAATTTGCATATTATGACATCACTGGATGACAACAACCTCGATTTATGCTTATTTCAGTAAATACTGGATCATGAACATATATTTTAGCAGTTTTGCTTACTTTTTTGTCATTTCTGCTTCAATTTGTGCAAAACTATGGCCTGCATTGCTTCCGTGTTATGGAGGAAATGCACGTCTTCTTATGTGTTTCTCGTCTGTAATCGCGTGTAATACCACGTCCATTATCACTATCATCACTATTACTACTGGCACCTACAGCTATGTTGGGCAGAGGGTCGAAATAAGCATGGTATGCTTAGTGAACACTGTCGCAAAGACGCACCTCCATTCACAGACGCTCCGTGACTATCACTGCCAATAGAGAATCGATCATATCCTCCAAAATGCAGATTTTATCCTTTAGAATCAGAATAGGTGAATAAAAGACCCGAGACTTCATCACACATGAACTTTTTTTTCAACATTTGGTGTATTTCTGCTATTTCTTCAAAACTATGGCCCGCATCCAAAGATTGTTAAGGCGGAGCAAGATATTTCATCAGGAGCCGCTTCCGGGAACCCGGATCGCGGGGGGGGTCAAAATCCCCCTTTATGCAGAGCAGAGGCAGCGACTGCTCCATTGAAGTCTATGGGCATAGCTCAGAATTTCACCACATATGCTAAGGTCTTGGTTCTATAGAGTTAGGAATGTGAATTTCGGGCACATCTTCATGATCCTCAAACCCTTCTGAACATTTCAGGTACATTTTTAGCATTTTTGAGCAATCCAGTCTGGAGAAAATCAACCTTATATCAGGTGTGCGCCGGTTATTTCTGCCGCTGCTGTTGGCCGGTTGCAACTTACGCTCGTCAATACGTCATCGACACGCCTCTTTATGCAGACAGGATTCGATCCCCATTTCGCGCCCATAGACATGAACTTCGATGAAGTATCTTGCTCCGCCTTGTTCATATATCGGGCCGATATTTGCGTTTTTTACGTGTATCGGCATCGGCCGATAAGCGGCTGCGTTCGCCGATATTTCCCCCCCCCTGCATTATTTACATACAGGCATCCACAGGCAGCTCTGTGTTGCTGGAGACGCTGCAATTCACGTGCAGACTGCCCCTCCCCCACAAGCAGAGTGCTGAAAGCCTGCTCTTCAAGACAACCGTGAACAGACACAAACTTTAAACTTTCAAAGCATCTTTTAACTGTTTGACTTAGCTGAAATATTGCCATACACTTTGAAGGTGGAAGCAAGTATGTGGGTCGAAATGGAAAACGCGAATGATAGATAGATAGGTACTTTATATAATGCTTAATGCCTCGTTTATACAACTGCTTGCCATTGTAGCCTATTTAGTGAGCTACAAGTAGCTAAGTTGTAGGCTATCCATATGCATGCGGTAGCTGTTACAAACACTGGCCATATGATTAAGTAATGGCAACGTTGTTCCGTGGTATTTGTGGGAGTTTTATTCAGCGACCACCTGGCTGAGTGTTGGACGCGTGTGGTGTGTGTGTGTGTGTGGGTGTGTCTCCCTCCCTGAATGCCTCTTCTATAAAACTGCTTGCCATTGTATTTAGGGAGCTGCAAATAACTAAGTTGTAGGCTATCCGTATTGATTGTGGTAGCGGTAGCTGTTACAAACACTGGTCAATCATATGATTAAGTAATGCCGACGTTGTTCCGTGATATTTGTGGGAGTTTTATTCAGCGACCACCTGGGAGTTTTGGACGCGTGTGTTGTGTATGCGCCTCCCTCTCCCTCTCCCTTCGAGCTGGGCGGAGTTGACATCGCAGTGATATCAGGGCCTTAATAATGAGAGATGTGTTGTATGTAGTTGAATATTAATTCTTCTTAACGTTTATCATGTACCAGACATACCGTGTATGCCTTACTTGTTTAGAGCCGTTTGCTAACGTTATCATTATCAATCCAGTTCCATGGTGGTTCGTCAGCTACCAAACAGAAGTTTGTGTGTGCGTCTGGTTTGTCTCACTCAGTGGGACACACGCATCACAGCGATATGAGAGTACTGCTACCTGAAGGAGAGATTTTAAAACTTTGAGAGGTTTTTATACCTTTTGACGTTGATGCCGTTTAGAACAGAAACATCTGACACCATATTATTTTCCTCTGCTGATTTATGTTCTGTGGTTGACAAATCTGGCAGCTTTTTTTTTAATAGAAAAATTGAAACCATGCAGTCTTAAATTACAAATCAAGCACTTTATTTCAATAGCTACTTTTCAGGCTTATTGTTTTCTTAAATGATTTAAATGTGTTGACAAAGGACATTTTGTGATGACCTGAATTGTGTCTTATAATATGTCAGCAAGCAATGCATCATCAAGGCTGTGTTGTAAGATGTTGATAAAAGCATTTTGCACAGTTAACCATATCCAGTGCACCCATCCATAAGTTCAATAAATGTTCCTTTTTTAAATTGAGACTTATAACATTTGTTATCATCATTTGTGTAAATTATGTGTCATTTGTAGGATGTAAATTGAGGGAGGAAAATAAACGCAGTATCGGCTCCAAATATCGCCTCAAGAAAATCGGCAGCCTGTATCGGTCATCGGCTAAGGCTGATGGAAAAAAATCGGTATCGGCAATAAAAAATCCATATCGGTCGATCCCTAATTATGATGATTATAAGAAGAATATGCTGGGGTGCTTTCTTTCTACAATCAGTTGCTTAAATTAATTGATTATACCACAGGCATGCTGAATTTCCCAAACGCACGCTATTTACCGGTTGGTCACGCATTTAGATTGGAACAGGTGTTCTATGCTAGGCCGTTACTCTAAGACCTTTATATATGGCAAAAAAGCTGCCACCCATACTGTCACAAGATGGAAACACTGAAAATTCAGGACAGAGAGGGGACAGTGACACTTAAGGTGTCTAAAGAACTTGCTGAAAGGCTGGTGAGTTGTTTTAAAAAGGGAATTTACTCAAACATTGATGACATAACTTATTCTTGGGATAATTATCTTTAGACAAAGAATTCCTGGCTTCAACGATTAAGCAGGTCAGGGAGTCCTCAACCATACAAGGTATCCAAGTTACACCATTTCAAGTGACTTATTCTTTATAAAGCCTAACTTATAATTCAATCATACTCACCATAGCTTCTACTAACCATGACTCTTTTGTTTGAATTCCGACTCTGCACCACCACCACCATCAACCCCCTCATCAGGCCCATAGACAGTAAAAGAAATGGACGAACAGACTCCGTCGTTCTCAATGGGAGGGCACCGAGTCATTTTTCAGTTGGTCCCCCCAGTACTGCGCAGACTCGCACTTAACTTTGTGACGTTAGCCATCGAACTGAATCTTGTAACTCATATGATAGATACACAGAAATTCTTCTCACACTTCCTTCGCCTTCAAAGTCATCAAAGTTAAATATGTATTTATCCTCACAAGTGACATCAAGTCGTGTTAATGTTGAAACTACCACACATCTTCAAAAACAGTCATGGTAAAACAAAACAAAAAAGTTATAGCCTTGAAGCTAATCTTCTTTCCACTTTTCTGACCTACGGTCAATCCATCGAAAACCTCTGAAATGATTATCGTTAGACTACCTAACGGTAAAACTACTGTTTTTCATTAGGTTTACTTGCCTCTATGCTTTACCTTAACATACAATGCTATTGTAGGCTACATAGCTTTGTTCACGAGTTTCCGTGCTGGCTGGACTACGCTTCTTATCCAAACAATACGGTTATCTCCCTTCAGTGTGTTAGCTTCCCTTCAACCGGACATGCTAAACATTCTTCTTACGGGGAACCTAACGTTAATGCACGAGGTAGTCGAAGTCTTGTTTTGCCTTTTATTGTTTATGTAGATAACACAGAAGCTAAAATATCGGCACATGATATATGTTATATGAAGTTATGGGAGTTCAAAAAAATCCGAAATGAATGGGAGTTCTATGGGGTTAGCAGAGTTGATAACCACCGCTACATCGATGCTTCTACTTCCGGGAATTCGCCTGCCCCCTTGATCAGGCCCCACTGTGGTGAGGCAGCTGGCACTACTATTCCCCTCATCAGGCCCAAGCTCCACCTTCACTAACCCCATCCCTCTGTCCCCTACCACTGTGGTGAGCAGCTGCTGCCACTACCATCCCTCTCATCAGGCCCCAGCTCCACTGCACAGCTACCTCCTGTTGTCCGGCCACCACTCCCAGGTCCAAGCTCTGCTCCCAGACAACCTGTATCCCTGAACCAGTCACCCATCCAGCAGTCACCTTCCCACTCCCAACCAGGTATTGTATTGATAATAAAAAATACAGTAAGTACATTCAAATACATATGTCTAATATTCACAGAACTCAAACACCGGACAAACTTATTTCTCATCTCACTCCTCAAATCACACCATCACCTGTACTGCACCAATAAACATGCCTATTACACCAAAATCAGCAAACAAGGAAGGAAAAGGGATACAGGATGTCTGTGGAGCAGCTGAGAAAGAAGATTCACAACATGCTGTCGACTTACAAGAGAGTGAAGGACCGATGCCGGGCAACAGGAGAGGAGAGGATTGCATGGGAGTATGTGTTTTTGTTACCTTTCCTCATTGAGATTTGAAATTGTGTGCAAAACATTTCAATTTCACATACACAAAAGCCATGAATGAGTCGTCATTTCAGCCTTGCAATTTACCTTTCTGTCTGGTCACACAGCACACGGATGACATTTTTGGGGGATCAGGGGTTGGGAGTGCTCCGGAGGGCACAGTTATTTCCACTCCCTTGTTCCCCAGTCGGCTGGATCCACAGCCTAAGCAGAACGGCTCCCAGAAGATTCTGCCTCTTCAGACCGGGCCACCAACAACATCAGCCATGCAGCCAGCCGAGCCTCCTCTCCTTTCTTTCACAGCCGAGCCTCTCCTTTCTTTCACAGTTATGAAAGTCAAGCAGAGAGGAGGACGGCCGCGCTCGAGTCCCTGGTGCGCCCGGATCTGGAGAGGCAGAGAAAACTGGAAGAGAAAAGGAGGAGGAATTTTGAAAAAAAAAAGTACTTTCAAGTCTAGCAGACATTAAGAAATGGCCTGAAGCAAATTGTGGAGGGTCAAAAGGAAATAGTGGAGGGCCAAAAATAAATAATTTTTGCCCTTAGAGACTTGAAATGAAATAAAAAAGTGTCTGCATTTCTGGAGTTTTGTCGTCTTTGGGTATTCTACATTTTAACTTGTGTATATACAATGGCAGTGGTTGGTAAGTCACAGTCTAAACAATATAACTACACCTCTGGGGACCACTTACTCCGAGATCCCCTGCTGATTTTGCCTGGTTTGTATTCTCCCAGTTACCATGAGCTGCCACATGGAGGCACAGCAGGAGTCTTGATGATTGGTGGGCACCATTATTTTTATGTAAATACAAGGTAATAAAGATGCTTGCCTAAATGTGGCAGAAATATTCCTGATTTAAATATTACTGCCATGCCACTTCAAACCAATCACCTTATGCTGTAATATGTTGCTCCCAGTCCTCCGCTGATACTTTAGAGTGTTCTGTGAACTGTTAATTAGGCACCATCTGTACTCTACATCTCCTTCATGGTGTTGACGTGGCAAGTCTTTATCTTCATATTTAGCTTGGGGAATAGAATAACAATACAAGTTCTACAATGATAAAAACAATGAATGAACTCTCAATATGTATGGAACCCAGTGCTTCAGGGAATGTAGTTCTCACAATCAATTCCGGCGCAAAATGAACCTGGGGTTAATAACAAATGTGTACTGAGTTCGGCCGTTCGCTGGGATTTATGTTCATGCTAGTCGAATGTGACCAGTTTTATTATAGCCTAGGCAGGCGATGTGAACTAAAATCAACGTAATTTGCTCAATATAGGCCTATCACAAAAAATAGCTCCGATGTAACATAACTTGTCTAGTGTACTTACTTAGTGGATGTCCATCTGGTCCCTCTGGTATGGATCGCTAACCTGACCCTAGCCAGATGAATGTCGTTCCGCTTAGCTCCGCCTAGCTTCACTCACATCCATCTGGGACCTCTTCCATTGAGAGTGATTTCTCCAACCAACTTTATGGTTTAGCCAATCAGGACGCAGGGCGGGAGTTTCATAGATGTGACATAGCGTAGAAGCGACTGTGAGTCTGTTATTAGCGTCACGGGTTGGCTTCGATGTGAGTGGTTGAAGTAACACGACGGACAAGTGGCTTATTCAATCATATGCAAGCATTTTTTGATTAGGCCCAGCCTTCTGAAGCAACACTTCAATGAATCGGTTCCAGATGGATGAGTGGAGCTAGGCGGAGCGAAATTCATCTGGCTATTGCCAGGTTAATGGATCGCCGCCTCCAATTTCTTTTCTGGACATAGAAAATAGTTTCAACTACAGCCCTGTTTATCAATGAGGGGAAATCTTCATACTCAAAACACTGCGTCTCTTGGGTGTCGCGACACAACAGGTCCCACTCCATGCAACACAGGCACTCCTCTTTGGTGGCCATAGCTTCACAAAGTCCACAGGTACACCACCAGTTTCCAGAAGTGCAAGGCTGTGTGCAGCATTGACTACAGGTAGCTCTCTCTCGTAGCTCTTTCACGGAGCTCCCGCAGCTCTTCGTCGGTATAGCCTATATTCCAGCTCGAAAAGATAAGGACGTCCATCAAACCAAAAAGGTTTATCCTCGATGTCTTGAAATTCGTTAAAATAACCTGCCATCTCATATGTCTCCTGTTGCGTTCAGTGCTTTTCTTATGCGCTCAGTGCTTTCTTTCAGCAACAATGTTTCACGCGAGATTCACTTCACATCCCAGAGTTCTGTCTTCCCAAGGCGCCTGCCTGTATGTGAACCAGACGTGAAAGGTAATGCGTTTCTTTTTAATAAACTGCCTGTACACTTACAAAGTTCTCAATGCTTCGGTTTACATGTAGAGACCCTCATTATGCTACCGTGTAAGTGTGGTGCTATTTTGAGCCTTGTTAGTGGTATAGAAATAGTGATTACTTTTTACTGTACGTCTGCCCCGAAGGCTAGCGTTAAACGCTAATTAGCGGTTTGCGATAAAACTGGTCACATTCGACTAGCATGAAAACAAATCCCAGCGAACTGTCAAACTCGGTACACATGTGTTATTAACCCCTAGGTTCATTTTGCGCCGGAATTGTCCTTTAATGCCCCCCACCCCACACACATCAGGGTTCTTGCAGGTTTCAGTAGGCTAAGTCAAATGTAAGACCTTTTTAAGACATTTTAAGGCAATAAAGATAGGTACTTAAGACCTACACAACACATTAGCAAAAAAATATTCAAATCAAAGAAATTCTGAAAAAGTATTAATTTAATTTACAGACAAAGCAATCACTCTAGTAATCTTCCACATCTCAATGTCTACTACAACCCAACTCCTAATGTAATGATTATTTTGTGGACAGGATGACCTTTGTGTGATGAAATACATATATTCATGTATTTGTTAATGACCATATATCAAGTGAGGACTTTGCATGTGCCTTTGTTGACGCACTAATGAATGGGCTTGTATTTAGCTCTGTGTATTAACTCCAGGCAATGTGTTGGCTTTTGCAACAAGCAGCAGTGTTG
Source organism: Alosa alosa (assembly GCF_017589495.1). Lineage (NCBI taxonomy): Eukaryota > Metazoa > Chordata > Actinopteri > Clupeiformes > Clupeidae > Alosa > Alosa alosa. The sequence continues at coordinate 22,718,716 of NC_063195.1, read as the reverse complement.
TACCAGCCATAATTTATCAGCACACCCTAGCTTTACATATAATGCTGGATACTTCTTGAATTTCCCCTTGGGGGTCAATACGGTATCTATCTATCTTGTTTAGAATATGAAAGAATGGACTCCACCAGGAGAAGAGCCAGCAAGAAAAAAAAAAGAAAGACAGACAGACGTAAGAATATTTATTTTGTTTTTAATGTATACATTTTGTGCAATGATTAACTGTTAATTAGGTGCTCAAATACATTCTGTGTATTTTAACACAAGAAACAATGTTTAAGAGATACTGTGGCAAACAAACCTTGACCACCACCATTGTAATTTATTTCAAGAAGAGATGGGAGAGAGCGGGCCTGTGGCAGGTGAGGAGGCAGCCGTGGAGGCAGAGAAGAGGTCCATGGAGGCAGAGGAGCGAGAGGAGAGTGCCATGGAGGCAGGAGAGCGAGGAGAGTGCTGTGGAGGCAGAGGAGCGAGAGGAGAGTGCCATGGAGGCAGGAGAGCGAGAGGAGAGTGCTGTGGAGGCAGAGGAGCGAGAGGAGAGTGCCATGGAGGCAGAGGAGGCAGCCATGCAGGCAGGAGAGGAAGGGGCTGCAACTGCCATGGTAGTAATCATCACTATGACATCATATGATGTGAAAAACCTTGTGTAATCCAAAAGTACTTTAAGTGGTGTTACAGTGGATGGTGTCGAGGTGTGTGGTGGCTCAGGAATTGACAAGGGAATCATCTCCGCCTATTATGAAAGTGGATGGTGTCGAGGTGTGTGGTGGCTCAGGAATTGACAAGGGAATCATCTCTGCCTATTGTACAGACTTTGTTTACAACCTTCAATACCCAAAACACCTGATGAGCACCCTCATGTTTCTTCAAAGGTATATAGCAAAAATAATAGTGGATGGTGATCATCTTTTGCAAATAACGGTCACAAGGAAAATCAATCTTTTATGTTCTAAGCGCTCGAGGAGGGCATTTACTTTGAGGAAGCTTATTCAGCACGGGACTCATTCATGCACATTAACCCAATTTTTCTATCACTTGCAGACTTAATAACTGTCAGTCATCCTTCACAAAATACCCGTTGTTTTAGATGGCATGTGTATAGGAAACACAAAGACAATGGGCCCAGTCTAAAGTGCATGGTCACTAGTCAAAAGCTTATTTAAATTTAGTAGGATGGAACATCCTTCTTAAGTAGTTTTCCTTTGATTGGGCTAACCTGGTAAACTAATTATCACAGGTGTCTGAGATTGATTTCAATGATCCAAAGAGCCTTGAGACACAATACCATCCATGAGTGTAATTGAAAAAAAAAAAAAAAAACATATTTATGATACTTAAATCCAACTTGCATAATAATTTGGAACACGGTGTAGATTATCACCTGCAGAAAAATGGTTTTGATGTAGCAGAATGTCCAGATTTAGCAAAAGATCTAGGGCAATTTTGATCTCCATATTTGATCAAAGAGCATTGCAAATCCTGGCTTAATATGATTGAACCTGTCCATAAGTTAAGAAGCACTGAAGGACATGCTGTGGGCTTTTATGTTCTGAAAAGTTACTTATCTCACGAAGACATTAGAGTTTGGTTAGAGGGTAGAGACAGGCAGAGAATATATATGGAATTACACAGATGGACAATATTTCCAAAACCACCAGTTTTTTAAACTTCATCCAGATGCACTACGTCTTCATTTGTATGAGGATGAATTTGAGATAGTAAATACTTTAGTATCAAAAAGGACCAAACATATGCTATGTACATTTAATTACACCATTGACAATTTGAATTCGAAATATAGTTCTCAGCTGAAGCATATTCACTTAGCACTGTTGGTTCGATTTTCATTTGGGTGACGCTTAACATCATTTTAAAACCTTTGCTAGATGATCTTAAAAAAAAAACTAGCCCATGATGGTTTTACACTAAATTTGGGTAGAATTGAGCTCACAATTTGTGCTGCTCTTGCAACCATATCTGGTGATCACTAACACTCACATGGGTGGATTCACCATGCCATTTAACTACCTTAATGGTAGAGTTTGCCGCTATTGCATGGCTACTTACATGTACACAGACCTTCAGCGAAACCTTCACCCTTTGAGGAGTTACCTTATTATGTACCCTGGTTAAGGGTTCAAATTGTGGACCCTTGAGGGTAGGGGTTAGCCTAGAAATCTAGACACACCCTAGCGGCAGCAAATTACATTTGCTTCTAGGGCTAGTCTAGCAACTCTCCGTTGGCTTATGAGCTCGAAAAAAATAAACTTCTATCAGGCCAATTGAACATAATGATTGAACGGTTTGGCCAGGGGGTCAGGATTTGAAGGGTTAGCTTCAGCCACTTAGCATGGCATTTGGCCGCCGACATTCTTGAAAACATGGCGTTACATGGTTGCAACTTCCGGCACCAGTTTTTACATGCTGATTGGTAGATGACAGCTCATGCACAAGTTTAGTGTTGGGCACGAGCGTCCACGTTGGTTTGCATTTCTGGAAGACAACAAACAACTAACTACTTGGATTAAGCTACTGATACTTGTCTTAATGCCTACATGGTTAGGCTGTATTATACCGGACTTTGTGGTAAATAAAAGAAAAAGTAAATGTTGTCATATCAGGATATTATTTGCCTTATGTGTGGGTTGACAAGGTAACTGATTATGGCCATACATTTTAGCAGATACATAGCAATGACCTATATCCAATTATTAGCCTACTCATTGCGTTTTACTATTTTAAAACGTAGACTGTATTCCTACCTGTAGTCCATGAAAACGCAACGTCTGGATCATGTAACCTATCTCCTCAAGTGATTTAAAACGAAACAAATGTCAATGACTTATTTAGTTTGCTTTCTTGCAACATTCACATGATTAGGCTATGCATTTGATTTAAATGGCCAGGCTTCCAGTTGAGGCAAAAGCCAAATATCAACTACAGTTGCAGACTCTTGAAATGCCTGCTCGAACCACAATACCCGAGGGATGTGCGCTTATCGGTAAGTTTAACTAGCGCTGGCTTTCGTCTGCCTGCAAAAGTTTCTTACATCCCATGTCTACTTAATTATAGTAATTCTCGTTGGATAGCCTATTTCGTAATAGGCCTACAACCTGTCCAAATATAGCATTTAGGAATCATTATTTGTGTAGCCTAAAGTGACTCAATATTGATTCGCATTGTTTATTATCACATATGAATATCACATTAAATAACCTAGGACTTCAGAGACAGGGCAAACTTCTACCACCATTCCCAAAATGTTATCCCAACCAATTAAATAAATTTGCGCTTATAACGAGGTGAAGTGAAGCGCGTTCCTGAACAAATTCTTTTCCTCAGAGGGAATGTCCAATCCTCAACAACGACATACCGTTGTACCTGACGTCTCTGTCTGTAACGTGAAATCTAATAGGCTAATTCTAGCTGGTGCCGGAGACGAACACCCATGAAACGCAATTTTCATAAAGATGGCTGCGGTCAATTTCAAACTTTTTTGGCTGAAGTAGCTAGCCTAGCATGGGCCATTTAAATGAATGGGGGCGGGACTTAGACACTCTCTCCAGTTATATATAATACCTGTCCTCCATGGGTTTGGCTTGAATTCCCTGCTACTTGAAAACAAAGAAGATGGATGTTGCTGTTGGCCAACAGTGTGACACGAGTTAAGCTTGTTTTAAGATGGCAAGTTTGAACTAGCCAACTTGCTCCGCTGGTGGGAAAACACATGGGACTCAGCGCTGTCCTATTGTGAGCAGAGGGAATTTGAAAGACAACCGATTATCCCGCCCCTCGGACTGAGCACAGCGAACGGTGAGTGCCCAGACCCTACATTTTAATGTGGGTCTGGCTAGGGGTGTCACAATATCAACATTTCAGATTATCATGACAAAATATATCACGATAACGATATTATTGCGATATCAATGGCAATCATTATATAGGAAAGCAATCACTTAAAGTAGGCCTAGACTATATATTAATTTTATTTTAAAATGTTTCTATCTTCAAAAACGTACCATTCAGGCCTACAACTCCCACTTTCTCATAAAAAAATGCCCAAACCAGGTCAACAATATTAAATTGCTATTTTCGGAAATAACATGTGTATACCTGTCAGTGTTCAGAGAAGTTTCCCCGTGGATATATGCTGTCAAGAGCATGCCAAACCTGTCTGTGGCAGTGTAGCTCAGTCCCACGTTAGCCAATCAAAATCCCGAAAATAGCAACAACTTCCTATTTCTCTTTTGAACTGTATTTGCAAATGTAAACAGGCCAAAAGCGTTTGCACAATCGTAAAAATGAGTACCACCTTAATAGCATCCATGCTCAGTAGCCAAACTAACTGTAAACAGAGGGCGCTCACGTGTCATTAAGCATTTTCTGGCGCGTAATGTGACGTTTAAGAACCTAACACATAAACGGCGTTATCAGAAATCTCCACTTTGGCCGAGTTTTTAGAAATAATCGTTTTTGTGTAAATGAGAGGCCAAACCTGCGTCTTCCCTTCGTGTAAAACGGGGAGGAAGGGGTGGGATATGTGTAGACAACGGCCATACAAACTAACCCCACACATTCCTATGGAGGATTTTTTGAGTGCTGTGTCTCCTCATTAGAAAGTCTCTGATAACATTTCCAATAGGCCAGTTAGCACGTTAGCCAGCTTTTTGTGTAAATTGGGCTGTTTATGTTGTTTCACAGCCTTTTGCTTGTGGGTAGGCTAGTTAGTTCGCTAGAATTAATTAGACTAATAGACACAGTCTCCTGATTTCGCTTTTTGTTGTGCAGCCAAAATAATTCCCACACGCTTTTCTAGCTGCGGGGCAGAGCAGTAGAGACTGATAAAGGCTATTCTATCCACTGCATTCTCCATCATGCCCGGCATCTTTTTTAAAGTTAGCCTACAAAATCAAACGTTTGGCGTTGCTGTGACATCAGGTTTGAGTGTGTGACTTTGAAGGGAGCAAGTGAGGAGGAGAGAGAAATCACGAGAGAGTAACAGGCCCGTTCATTTAAAAATGTCATTGTTGTGCTACACGATAATACCGTGGGTACATGATTTCCACGATATTCATATTCTTATGTTTTAATCATCACGATTATCACAAAACCGGTATATCCCAACACCCATACTTGAGGGTATTGCCCCAGCGAAGAGCCTTTGTACCTTTAAAAGTACAAGTTCTGTACTTCCTTTTCTGAGAGTGTGGGAGGGATTCAGCCTTACGAGAAGTGGGCATTGAGGCTATTCGCATTGATGCCAGGGGTGGGGATGAAATCAAACGCCTTAAACAGAGGGAGACATATTGGATCTACTCCTTGAGGGGCATAGCCATCCAGGTCTCAATAAGGATTTGGACCCTTTTTGTAATTACTGTGTCTCAATAGGGACAGTGTATTGCTGTTAGTAAATGAAGACTTGTTTCTGAATGTAATAGACCCAATTGTCATGTTTGTATACTACTCATGCTGGTTTAGGACTAGTTATCTTGACTATGAATTGAGAATTATGTGTAACTGTCTTATTTATATGTATTGACTTTTGATACATATTGTGTGGAGTAGACTAAATGTTAATATTTGTAGTAATATCACTAATTTTCCCACTTTGAGATCTCTCACTTCAATTGGGTCTTGCTGTATTTGTATGCTGAAATGTCTGGCATTGGACATGATCTGAACTAAGTGCCAGAGTGGCACACCTGAAATCAATGCAACTATAAGTATGGCTTGACTCTGCTCGTTACCAACCTTGATAAAGGCCAGTGGCGTTTTAATGCTTTAGCCAAAAAGGCTTTTTAACTTTTGCCTCCTTGAGTGCCTGGACCTGGATTTCCCAATTATCTTTTGATGAACATTTAACCCTTCCAAGAGCACAAGAGGACACAAGGGATACCAGCAGCGCTCCAGCTCCCCTTTGGCTATACCTATAGGCAGGTGGGGGCCTGCACACCTTGATACATAGTAAACTGTATCAGTAAAAAATATAGTAAACTGGGGTTTTCATGAAATTAAAATTTGAAGAAATGTGCAAAACTCCAGATCATCTATACTAGGGGTGTAACGGTACACAGAAGTCACGGTTCGGTTCATACCTCGGTTCGGACATCACAGTTCGGTACGAGTTCGGTACAATGGAGGGAAAAGCAAAACAAAAATGCAGAAAGCATTTTTTTATTGTGCATGTCTCAGGCTGTACCACCTAGTGTCATACAGTCTCTTCCCTGAGCTATCTGCAACAGCCTGAAGTGTGTAAGATGTAGGCTAAACAGTACAGTAAGTACCCAGACTCCATCTGTAACTTGTAAACAAAATAAGACAATCAGCTATAAAACTGAAAATAGGCCTACAGCATCTCTTATTTCTGAAAGTGCATATTATTATAGAATAATGATTTTTAAAAAATCCACTTAAGACCTTCAACATCTGTGTTTAGTTGTATATGGAAGGGTCTACAGTTTGCCTCAATATTTTTCAGTGTGTGTACAGTAATAATCTAGCCTACTAACTATGAAAATATCACACTATTTTGCCTTCTTTTAAAAAACAAAATTGCTCCTTTCATTTCGTAAACAGACTACAACTAGAAGTCATGTGACTTTGCCCTTCCACGTTAACTCACCGTAGCATGGTTTGTTTATTAGCCTGGTTAGCGTTGACACTTTCTTTTACTGTCTGTGCACTTAACACTACAAGCTCCTCATGTGAGAAGTTACAAGTTACTCCAACATAAAGGTAATTACCACGCGATTTACATAGCTGTCTGTCATTGCGAAATCATTTAATTTAAGCCATAGGTTTTGGCCCTATTTGTATATCCAAAGGCTTGTAAAGCGCAGGGGAAGTTTTTTTTTTTTCCTCTCGTTTCAATGATTGGTAGCCTACATCATCTGGGTGATGGCTTTGAATATGTGTAGCATGTTATATTTCCACTCACATACCCAACTGCTGAACAACGCCGACACACAGTTTCATCTTACCGCTCTCTTGCCTGTACTACTGTAACTTAACTAAAGTTCTCAAACTTGTGATCTTAAAGAGAACAGCAGATCCTCTAACTCTTGTGGGTCGCACCTTAGTGCTGCTATCTGACTAACTGACTCGACCGACGACCTGACAAAAAAAAAAAAAAACATAAGCCAATCAGAGCTTCAGAGCTAAGGCAAGGCTACAGATTAGCGTTAGGTGTCGCTAAAGAACTCTCGTACGGTAGGCTACTTAATAGTAATTGCGCATGACATTAATTCATTCGTACATGAGTTTTATGTATTTTTATACCGTGTATTCTCCGTGTAAATTCATGCACCGAACCGTGACGCCCGTACCGTTTCGGTTCAATACGAATACATGAACCGTTACACCCCTATCCATGAACAATGCACCATGCATGCAACTCCCCAGAGTGAGATACTTTAATACGTGCACCCCAGCTAAGTGATCAGAATTCATAATATATTTGGTCTCACAAGATTTAATAGAAACTTGGCCCGATACATAGATTCTGTCGATCTGTGTTTTTGTGTTAAACCAACACCAAAGAGTTTTTTGTACCTTAAAATAATGTTTCCAAAATCGTTTCAGTGGTTCATTAACTTGTAACAGGGTGAACAATACTTCTGCATTCGCTTTGCAGCCCTCTATCGGCTATAACCGCACTATGTAAGTTTGCCAGATCGGGTAGCGGATCTGTAGTTCGATGGAATGAGACATAAGAAACTACAAATTTGACTTGCGTTTGATGTCGTCGTACTTTCATAAATCATGCAACATATTCTACCTTGTCTGTGGACATTGTTATTTGCAAAGCCGGTGCTGGATAAACAAATACCGTGCGTGCGACAGAGGGAAAGTTCTTTGGTGTTGCTATAAAATCTATCCTTGTGTAACCTACCTGAGTAGGATAAAGTACTCGGAAACAGTCTCTCAGATCCATGCTTTTACCTACATCTCGGAGGAATTTTCCTTCTTTGGTCAACTTAAAAGGCTTGTTTGATATTCTGTCTTTTTCTTCGGCCCCTGCATTAATGTATCCACATACGTAAAAGTTATGGCCCACCATACAAAGGGTTTGAAGTTGTCTAAAAGTCAACGTCAAAGTTTTTTGTGCCTATCAGGTGGAGTGTATATATATATTAATCATTCATTTTTTTTCCTTTGAAGAACAAATCTACTAGGAGTCTTCCTGGAATTATTTGCCTTTTTTTTTAAATATCAATATTCTTTGATTTTAAAAGAATTACCTCACCATCTGCTTTGTCGAAGCCGTAGGAAACGATGCAATGTCCGTGTGACCATTCTGCCTGCATATCTCTGATGTTGTTAGTTATTCTTAGTTCTTGTACACACAAAATTTTGCTGCTTCAGGTATTGCATCTTCTTTTTCATATTTGCTACATACTTAACTCCATGTACATTGTAGGATAATATAGATAAAAACGTTGAAGAAAAAGATGGGATGGCAATGAAGTTTTAGTAAGACTTTGGGCCATCATGCGGATTAGTTTGGTCTTTTTTTTTCTTACTTTTTGGTGGTGTGAGGGATATTTGTATTTTCTTTGTTTTATCGGAGGTCGTCAAATCATTTGATAGGCTTGTTCTTGAGGACTTTTTGGAATTAGAATACAACTAATATTTCCATTCCTCTGGGGAGACGCTGAGAGGAACTGAGGACTGGAAGATGGGGAAGTCATGGGGTCAGGCTGAGGACTGGCAGACGGGAGGGACTGAGGACTGGTGGACGGGGGGACTGGGGAGATGGGGTCAGGCTGAGGACTAGAGACCCACTTGCAGAGGATCCGTGGCTGGGGCTCAACAAACTTTTTCAGCTGGTCCAGATCGATTATTTTGATTTCCTTTCCATTGGCGGCCAGCAGGTCAACACTTTCCCCCTCAATCCTCAGCCCCAGGAGCTCACACTCCATCTTCCCTCCCTTCCACTGCTCTTCTCTAATGTTCTTGGGGAGGATTTTGTCCCCAACCTTAAAATGGTCATCCATGCTCAGAGACCGTTTCCTCTTCCTCACTCTTTCTTGGGCTGCTTCCATGTTTTCCCTCACCTTGGGATACACCTCCATTTGAACGGCTAAAATTTGTGAGGACATGGTTTTTCTGTAGCTGCCACTGCCTCTACTTGTGGCTTATCTGCAAGAGTATTTGAATAAGAGTGTGAAAAACAAACAAAACAAAAAATGCTCCTACATGCTTATTCTCGATTATCTAAGGAGGATAGCGGGCCTCCTTCCCGTAAAGCAAATAAAATGGAGAGTATTTTGTTATGCACTGCTTTTTTTTGCGAAGACCAAAAACCGTCAGCTTGATGTACAGGTCCTTGACCTTTTCCCTTAAGGCCCTGAAATAGAAAACAATTATTATAAAATGCAAACACATTATATGACATAATATAAAATGAAATAAGTCCATATTAACCCTTGAATGGTTCTATTCACCTTCTCCACCAAGCCATTGGAATGTGGATGGTACGTTTAGCACAGACTTCTTTTAATTTGCAGCTGCTCACACAAATTTAAAGTTAATCTAGGAACATACATTGAATGAAGTAGTGTTTCTTCTGGAAAATGGTTGTGTTGTTCAAAATACAGTTATGCACAAGGTTCACAACTTACTTTATTCACAAACTCTTTCCCCCTGTCAGTGAAGATTAGCTTGGGTGCACCATGGCAGCAAAAGAAATCCAGTGTGTGGGAGAGGAGAGAAAGGCAAGAGGAACCGGAGTTATCTTCTCTTCCTTTAGAGTCAGACACCGAAGTGTCAGCTGATCACGATTACTGTGCCATTCCAGAGCCGTCGTCGTTAGATTTGTGCTGTGCAGCAAACGAGGATTTGGCATGTGAAGTGGAGGAGTTAAAAAAGCAGCTTCAGGTTTGCAGGATCCGATGAGGATATAAGGTTTTACACTAGGTAGGCTATGCAAATTGCAAATCTTTTCAAAGTCTTCTGGTGTAAGGATGGCAGACATAATAACAACATCCTTCTTTCCTTTACCACCACCCTACAAAAACCTCAACAGAGGATAAACATACACTAGGCCTAATTTGTTTATTCGTCTGTAAAAATGATAAAGTAAATATTTACAATTAAAATCATCAAATGTATTTTTCCTCTATTAGATTCCCAAGCTATGATCATTTAATGGCCTTCTGGTGGCTCATATTCCTTGTCCATCTCTCTGTTGGTCTGAAGGAGAGAGACTTAGGACATTGCTTTGGAATTCATTCCTCGACAATCAGCAGAGTAGTGTCATCATGGACTAACTACCTATACACCCTCCTTGGGTATGTATGCATTAAGGCAAATCTCCCAGCAGTTTTCAGCGACTTCCCTGACACACAAGTGATCATAGATTGCACTGAATTTAAATGCCAGACTACGTCCTCACTGTTGCTGCAGAGTGAAATGTACTCACGCTACAAAAGTCACTGCACCATGAAAGGCCTGATTGGCATTGCTCCACATGGTGCAGTGACTTTCTTTCTCCTCATATGCAGGGTCAGTGAATGATGAGTTGTTCTAAAGATCAGGGCTAGCAGAGCTACTTACATAGGAGATGGCTTTTTTAAGTTTTGGGGAACCATTTTCCATTTTTAAGTATTTGCAGTCTACAAAGTTTTTGACATTAGGGCATTTGAATTCAACAAGGCCAAATTGGGGGTTTGCGTTTGCGTCATAAACAACACCATCTGGAGAAGCAGCAAGCCAGGGGGTGGTTGGATGAATAAATAACTAGACCACTGGGTGCATAGTTGACATGGACTAACTTACTATATTCAGCTGCCACTTCTGACTCCTTCGCAGACCCCCCTCTTCACGTCTGCTGTTTGTCTCGTTGCCTTAAATATTCGGTCTGCAAGCGACTCAGCAGAGCTCTGGCCTTTGACATGGCAGATCTCCTGAAACCTGGAGGTGGTCACCTGGTCAAACCATTCAGGGCAGAGAACTTTGTTCTCGTGTAGCCATTTCGATTTTGTGTGCCATTTCCATGGACACGGACAAACCGTTTAGGTGAAGCTGCTGCTCCTCGGTACATACAAATACGTAGTCTGATGGTGAGCAATCATGTCCTTCCAGCAGCAAGTGTGCTGTTGGTGGCGCGTCATGAATATGTGTGATGTTCTGTGTCTTCTTTGCAGGCTGTTGATATGACAATACACTTCCCTTTGGCACTAACCCGATGCCAATCTCCACAAGGGGCTGGTCAGACCTCATGTTCATGGTGGTCACGAGTGGCTGATCCTCAATACTAAATTGACTGTATGCTTCTGTTATTCAGAACATGCAGGATCAGGTAATGGACTGTAGAATCCACTCCTAAAAAAATATATAGATACATTGTGTTAATAAGGGAGGAATACAGCGAATGAAAAATGGCAACAACTTCCTTTATCAAATGACATTCTACACTGTTTTCAGACAATAAAGGTGTTGTTGATGAAAACCCCTTTACCACAGAAAATTCAAAGTCAAAGTCAAAGTCAGCTTTATTGTCAATTTCTTCACATGTTCCAGACATACAAAGAGATCGAAATTACGTTTCTCACTATCCCACGGTGAAGACAAGACATATTTTACCAATTTAGGTCCACAGACAAACATAACATTCAAGTAAACAAAAAAAGTAAGTAAATAAGTAAATAAGAGGGCACATATAATAATGAAAAAATAAGAGCAGCAAAATTTGGTTGAAATTGTGCATAGACAGTCAATAAAATACTAGTGCAAAGTCAGGCCAATAAAAGGCTTGGGTAGTTCTGTTTGACCTAAGTAAGAAGGAAAGTGGCATAGTGGTGCAAGTTATGTAAGAGCAGCAGAAGAACAACACCAAGTTGTAAAGTGTACAAGTGTGCAAGTGGAGTAGTGCAGGCGGCCATTTTGGGTCCAATGTCCAGGATGTTATGTTGCTGAGGGGGGAGAGGAGGGAGAGAGTTCAGCATCCTTACAGCTTGGTGTATGAAGCTGTTGGTGAGTCTGGTGGTGCGGGGAGCGCAGGCTTCTGTACCTCTTCCCAGAGGGCAGTAGATCAAACAGATTGTGAGCCGGGTGACTTGCATCACTCACAATTTTGGTCGCCTTGCGGGTGAGGTGGGTGGTGTAAATGTCCTTCAGGGAGGGGAGTGGAGCACCAATAATCCTTCCAGCTGTGTTCACTATGCGCTGCAGGGCTTTCCTGTTGTATTCAGTGCAGCTTCCGCCCCACACAGCGATACAGCTGGAGAGGATGCTCTCAATGGTGCCTCGGTAGAATGTGGTCATGATGGCTGGTGGAGCACTTGCTCGCCTGAGTTTCCGCAGGAAGTACAGGCGGCGCTGAGCTCTCTTCGCCAGTGATGCAGTGTTGGTGGTCCAGGAGAGGTCTTCACTGATGTGCACCCCCAGGAATTTGGTGCTGCTCGCTCTCTCCACCCACAGCACCGCCGATAGTCAGTGGCAGGTGTTGGGTGTGACCTCTCCGAGGAAGTCAACAACAATCTCTTTGGTCTTGCTGACGTTCAGCAGGAGGTTGTTGTCCCTGCACCACGTGGTCAGATGGTCGACCTCCAACCTGTATTGAGTCTCGTCGCCCTTAGATAGATCATTCACCCAAGATGGCGGCGCGTACACACGCAGCGACCTCTCTCTGTCCCAACCGTACGGTGTTTTGTTCGTTTAAATTGGTAAGGAGTTAATGAGCGCATTGATGAAGAATTGGACCAATAAGCATAATTGGCCAAATGTCCGATGTCATTGTACAAGCAATTTATATCCACCTTTTTTTTTTTTTTTGGGGAAATCATCCCTTATTACCTTACTCCAGTCTGTACCCTTCGCTTTGGTACTGGCTTGATGAAGACCATGGAGTTGATGGGTCCAGGCTTTACACCCTATCAGACAAATACAATTAGTGAGAGTAGGATCACTTCAAATCAAAGCAATGATCAATGGGGAAAAAAAATTCAAATCCCCTTAAAATTACCATAGTTCTTGGCTTGTGCCATTGCTGTGAGCGCGCTTTCAGCTCATCTGGTCAGGTGCTGGAGGCGCATCGAAATAGATTAAATCCTGGAACGGTGGATTCCATTCTCTTATTACACAGTGCAGCGTAAATCAAACAGAATCGTCTATACAGATGCATTTTTGTTAAGTTTGTGGATGCATGCTATAATGATCATTTTCAACTTTCTTTCATTAGACAGATTTCTGGTTCAGTTCATAAAAATGTAAAGTTTAGGCAACAGGCAGATATCAAGGGTTTAAACCGATTGAACACATCTGTGTCAATGTGTGTGTGTTTGTGCGTGCGTGCCCGCAGAGAGAGAGAGTTCATGTTAGGCTACACTATGTAGCCTATTACTTGTGTTTTACCTTTAAATACATCAATAAAGAATTAAGGATCTTTCAGTTTATTTATTTAGTAGGCCTAGCCTATGTCCATGAAGCATAAAGCTGGAGCTCCTGCCTACACTTCAACGGTGTGGCATCTCAGACTTCAGCATAGACCTTTAAGCACAATGATGTGACGCCAACTTGCCCTGTCATCCTGTATTTATTGGACACTATAAAACTAGATGTACCGCATAGCGGTACAAAATATGACCGCCGCTCAGTCCTGTACATCCGTTCCGCGAAAATAAATCACACTTCAATTTGTCTCCATATTTTACTCCATCCCCCACTCTTGAAACTTTTGTGTATGCTTGTTTGGCATGCCTGAGTGTGTGTGTGCGGCTGCACAGAAAGTAGCCTACTGGTGCTGAAAAGGTGAATAGATTGTAGAATAGCCAAAGAAGATGTAGCATTGTTATAAAACCTTTAAAATCTCTAAACAATCACAAGTAGGGCAGTTCATCACAGTTCATCCATTGCAACTGGATTGATGAAAGGTCACTTACACCTGTAGGCTATATTGTATTTGGGAAAAGCAAAAGGTATCAGCATAATGTGATTTATTATGACCGCCGCGCAGCGAAAGTTAGTTAAACACAAAAAAGTAAAAATGAGGTGTTGTAATTGAAGGTATCTGTGACCTAACATAGTCAAAACTGCACGAAATTGGAATTGTAGGATCATTATGACACCCTCTGTATGCACGCCAAGTTTTGTGGAATTCCGTTCATGGGGGGCGACACAATAAATTAATTTATGTTACTATACACCAACTGGCCTGTAGGTGGCCGGAGACAGTTTTCTGTAAATATATCTCGAGAACCGTAGGGCCTAGGAGGTCCACCTTTTTTATGTATGTTGGTCTTAAGGGGGCATGTCAACCCATCCCATTGCCACTTATTTCATGTATAGCCCACCCTAGTTAAAAAATTAAAAGCAAAAAAAATTAGGTGTTTTCATCACAATATCTCTGGCTGACAAGGTCAAAACTGCACGAAATTAAAAGTGTAGGATCATTATGACACCCTCCGAATGCATGCCAAGTTTTGTGTACTTTTCGTTCATGGGGGCCTTACAATAAAATAATTTATGTGTACATTTACTGGCGTACAACAACAAGGATTCCCGGGACACTGAAAGACCGGGTACACAAAACTTGGTGGGCATGTACCCACATGGATAGCATGGAACCGTCATTTTTCGTTTTGATCTGTAGCCCCACGCTGAACTGGACCCCCCGAAAGGAGGGTAGGGCAGACACAGTTCTCTGTTAATATCTTGAGAACTGTAGGGCCTAGGATGACCAATTTTTTCCGTATGTTTGCCTCCAGGGGTCATGTTAACCCATTCCATGTGCACACATGTGCACAAACAGATACACACACACACACACACACACACACACACATACATTCACAGTAATCATACGTATGACACATACTCACACAGTAGACATATGTACGCTTGCATGCACAGGCACATACGCAGGCACACACACAAGCACGCACACACAGACACACACACACACACACACATAACATAAACATGTACATGCACACATGCAAACAATTCAAGAATTTCTCAGAATTATGAACAGGCAAGATGGAGGTGGGGTTGTATAAAATGAATTTTACATGTGAAATCTATGAACTAATCATGTTTTGGTACTTGTTGTCTAGCAGATACCAGTGAGAATTGAGTGTGGATAATGCAATTTAGTGAGACAGAATCATATAGGCCTTTCAACGTGATTTGTTTTTGTGGAAAAAATGTGCTGGACTGGGCGGCGGTCATATTTTGTACCGCTCGGCGGTACATCTATATTCTGAAATTTCAGTGGTGGGTAAACTGTGTTTAGTCTGCTTGTGTTTAGCGGTGTGTTTAACATTATCCCTTATATATATATAGAACGCCGGTTAT
>NC_063195.1:22539857-22702922 GCF_017589495.1 Alosa alosa | reverse complement strand
GTATGCCAAGTTTCAGAGAATTTCATCCTTGGGGGTCTAAAAAAATAGGTTATGTGTACATTTAGTGACTGTACACTCATTGGCCTGTAAATGGCGGTGCACACATATACACATGCACACACACACAGGCACCCACATACTATCGGTATTAGAACGGCCGATACATAATTACAAATTCAGTAGGATTAAAGAAAGCCAAAATAAATATTCATCATCATCATCATGGCTGCATTTTCAGTATTGGCGAGAAGTAGTCGTTTGTCCACTAGATGGCGCATCGTTGCAGTGAGGCGTAATTTTGTTGGAAGTTAAAAGTGGGTTGAAAAAACAATGGACGCTTCATACAAGGACTGTAATTTACCGCAGCAGAACATCTAATAAGGATAGGATGATGTTCACATGAAGTGTAATTCCCATTTCTTCTTGAAGCGAAATAAATCTGAGGATGTTTATCGGACATGCTTGGTTTTACTGCAGGGGCGTTAATCTTGTAATATCAATAAGGACCTAGGTAATGTTACCGTTAAGCGTTGGTTGAGTGATGGAGGCATTTGATTTATTGCATTTGTAGAAAACTATAAATGCGGTTATACCAAGCAAATGTATAGCAGCACTGTTTGTATCTTTCGACTGTCATTTATTGCACGTGCTACAAAATCATTCTGTGCAATGGAAGATTTACCAACGCTACACCGGTCTGAGACAGTTTTGCCTATACATGCGTGAGACTGAGACGCCTGTTTATTTTGTTTTAAGTGCGTGCAGGGTGTGAGAGGGGAATCGATGTGCTTTGATTACAGCTTGGTAGTTGTAGTCTGTGAAATTAAAAGCACGTGTGTGAAGTATCCAAACAATGACACCTTCATTTCATTATGGCTGCTTTAGCAAAACACCTTAAGCTACTGTGTAGTGGGTCCCATTTAGAAGTGGCTACTTCATTCACTTTCCTTGACTCATGGAGCTGCGTGAATGTTATTACAACTTTTCGCCACGATATGACAGTTTAAGTCCGGCTTGATACTGTAAGGCGTAAGCCATTGGTTTCAAAGGAGAATTTATTTGTGTCGCAGCATAGCCTATTGACAATTTATGTTGTAAATAGGCCTACCTTATAATCCTACCTGTAGCTTAGGGAAGCTAACAGCTTTCTATTAGGATCTAGTTTGTTAGTTACCGTTTTGTCATAACTCCCTGATGCATTTTTTGCATTTAGAATAGCCAGAGCGTGTATATCTCAATCGAAAAAATTAAACAATATCGGGTGCCTATGGACTAGGCTGGGTGAACCCAGCCTGATCTGCCCGCTATTTATTTTTTGATTTTTTAAAAGATTGAGCTTGGTCTGATGAAAGCCAGACTAGCCATGGACCTCAGTTAAACAATGCAAGGGAACATGAATCAGCCTATATTTGCACTAACAATAACGGACAAAAGCTCTTCAACTTTGGCCCGATAAAATGTGTATGAACAGTCTAGCGACGCATTTCATCAAGGCCCATTTGGACATGTCAGTTATTTGCACCACTGGTTAGATGTAAAACAGCATTTCGTTTCAGACTAGGCTACTGTTACTTAATTTGTGCATTAACAATAACGTTTCAGACTACTGTTACTTAATTTGTGCATTGACAATAAAGTATTACATGAACTAAAGATGACTAAAATCTTATGTAGAAGAAGAAACATTCACAAAAAATCCATCCATCCAAAAATGACCTTTGTTTTTGATAGCTGTTGAGAACTTACAGAGATGTTTTTGTTTAAAAATACATAAAAAAATTAAAAATAAATAAATAAATAACATTATGCTGATACCTTTTGCTTTTCCCAAATACAATGTAGCCAACAGGTGTAAGTGACCTTTCATCATTCCAGTTGCAATGGATGAACTGTGATGAACTGCCCCTACTTGTGATTGTTTAGAGATTTTAAAGGTTTTATAACAATGCTACATCTTCTTTGGCTATTCTACAATCTATTCACCTTTTCAGCACCAGTAGGCTACTTTCTGTGCAGCCGCACACACACACTCAGGCATGCCAAACAAGCATACACAAAAGTTTCAAGAGTGGGGGATGGAGTAAAATATGGAGACAAATTGAAGTGTGATTTATTTTCGCAGAACAGATGTACAGGACTGAGCGGCGGTCATATTTTGTACCGCTATGCGGTACATCTAGTTATTATTATTTTTTTTTTTCTTTTTCGCATGCCCAAATTTCCGTCAATGATTCCCGGGACACTGAAAGACCGGGGTACACGAAACTTGGTGGGCATGTAACCCCACATGGATAGCACGGAACCATCATTTTTTTTCGTTTTGATCTGTAGCCCCCTGCTGGACTGGACCCCGAAGGAGGTAGGGCAGACACAGTTTTCTGTGAATATCTCGAAAACCGTGGGGTTTAGGAGGACCATTTTTTTTGTATGTTGATCTCAAGGGGCCATGTCAACCCATTCCATAACCACTCATTTCATGTATAGCGCGACCTAGTTAAACACAAAAAAGTAAAAATAAGGTGTAATAAGGTGTTGCGCAGGCACACACACAAGCACGCACACACACACACACACACACACACACACACACACACACACACACACACTCACACACACACACACACACACCCACACACATAACATAAACATAACACAAACAATCAAGAATTTCTCAGAATTATGAACAGGCAAGATGGAGGTGGGGTTGTATAAAATGAATTTTACATGTGAAATCTATGAAATAATCATGTTTTGGTACTTGTTGTCTAGCAGATACCAGTGAGAATTGAGTGTGGATAATGCAATTTAGTGAGACAGTTAGAATCATATAGGCCTTTCAGCGTGATTTGTTTTTGTGGAAAAAATGTGCTGGACTGGGCGGCGGTCATATTTTGTACCGCTCTGCGGTACATCTAGTTTTTTGAATATCTCTAGATGCCCCTGATGTGCACCCATTTCTTTTCTTCACTCCAAACATTTAATATCAGCCTAACTGAAAACAGTGCTGGTTAACACACACACAATGTGGAGTGAATACAGAGTTGGGTAATTGGATCCTAGAACTGGGTATATGAACCTTTGTTATGTTCTCTGGGAATAAGACCCTGGGAACACACAGTAAGGATGAACCCAATATGCATATGTTACACTAACTTAGTCAAGACCAACAGGCCCATTTTAGTCTTCATTTTAGCACTCAAACATTTGAGTCTGAACTGATGGACTACTGGGCTACTGAGCTTCTTACCTTTCAGAATCAGAATCAGAATCAGCTTTATTGGCCAGGTTTGCATAAACAAACAAGGAATTTGACTCAGGTTAATCGTTGCTCTCAAAGTACAACACTCACTTAATAAGAGTAAAAAATAAAAAAACCATAAAGAATAAAAACAGAACAGTAAGAATAGAATGAAGAACAGTAGAATATGGCTATGTATAAGTAGAAATACAGTATGTACATTTGCAATAAATAGTGGGATAGGGTAGTGCAATTGTCCCCTGTTGTCAAGGTACAGGCAAGATACAATATACAATTGAAGAGAGGGTAGGAATACTGCAATATCAGTATAGACTGAGATTTAAGATTTAAATATAAATATAAATATAGTGCAAGGCAGTTCAGTGCAATGATTATGTATTAATAACAATATTGTAATTGTAAGATGAAAGTATAGATGAGGTAGATGAGCAGAACCGTGTTGTTTGACTTTGTTCAGTGTAAGGGTGTGGGGGCTATTTCTGAGTGTTCAACAGAGTGACTGCTTGGGGGAAGAAGCTGTCTTTTTGTCAGCTGGTTTTGGCGAACAGTGCCCCCTGTATCGCCTACCAGAGGAAAGGAGGTTCTTTCAATTATGCCGAATGTAATTGTGTGTAAGTATGAGAGTGAGAAGTTTAGTTGAATAAAGTAATGTATCCTATTTTCCATATAGATGTTCCACGTAAGGACTGTTGGGGAGTGTCCTACTCGTCCAGCAGCTTCTGTGTCTTGAGGGACTCAACACTGGACATTCCCTGCACATACGGATTCCCCAGAGACCAGACAGTCACCACAACACTCTGGTATAGAGAGGTGGAGAAGGGTCAGGAGCCTATAGACCTGCGTCTGGAGGAAGACTATGAGGGCAGAGTGGAACATCTCAGCACTGAGGACCGTAACTGCACTCTGAGAATCAGAGACGTGAGAGAAAGTGATTCAGGACAATTTCGATTCAGATACGAGACAAAGAAAACAAGAGAGGCCATTTCTGGTGATGTGGTGACAATCTCAATCACAGGTAAGTACATCAGTGAAGCTATAATATATGATAAAGGTTTGAGATTTTAACCCCTGACATTTTTCCAGATCTCCATGTCTTATTCACTGCTGGTACAGTTACTGAGGGAAGCAATGTGACACTGACCTGTGACACCAGCTGCAAACTAAAGGCCGACATCACCTTCATCTGGTACAAGAACACACGGCCAACCAGACACAGAGCCATCAACAACACCCTCCACCTAAACCCAGTCAGCAGTGAGGATGCAGGCAGCTACTCCTGTGCTGTTAGAGGACATGAACAACATCGACCACCTGACACTGCTTTAGATGTCAGATGTATGTGTGAGAAGCTACTGGATATTTACTGTTTAATAAAATGTAGCTGATGAATGTCAACAAAGGTTAAACTGATTATACAGTATGAGACAAAAAATGGCCAGCCTTTGAAATGGACCGAATAGATAAGAGGAAAAACAGTCTGAATGTAATTGTTGGTCTTTGTGTTGGCAGATCCACCACGGAACACCGCTGTGCTTGTGGATCACCATGGTGAAATAGTGTTGGGTGAGTCGGTGAATCTGACCTGCCGGAGTGATGCCAATCCACCGGTACACACCTACACCTGGTACAGGAAGATGGGAACTCAAATCTCACTGCTAGGAGGAGGCCAGAGTTACGTTGTCGCTAACATCAGCTATGAGACCAGTGGACTCTACTACTGTGTTGCACAGAATAGTGTTGGTGAACAGCACTCAGCTGCTGTGTCAGTGCCAATAGCAGGTAAGATCACCTTTTGTCAGATTATTCAATCATAGTGTGTCGGAGTCAATTGTGCACTCTTATGACAAATGATTGTTTTCTCCCTGTTTGGAGTCCTAAGTAAACGTGCTACTATGGACTAGTGTAAAAGCAAGTGGGTACCAATTACAGAACTGTATGGTTTCAAGGCATGTACATGCAAGCAACTGATCATTCACACGTGTTAGCGTACTCCCTTTCACCATATAGTACAGAACTAATAGCATGCTCACTAGCTCTCTTGCCTCATATTCCAAGGGTTCATGATCCAAGCCCACTACTTTGACTAATACTACTGTTCAGCTAAAAGAGTAATTTTATTGGTCACTATTGTGAAACATTGTAATTCTGTTTATAGGGCAATGCTGGGCTAAGTATGTAGCCATTAGGATCCTTAATGTAGTAGCTCTCCTGCTGCTCCCCTACCTTCTGTGTCTGAGGTGAGAAAACATTTTCCTCTAAATTACTTTTTGTGTGTGTAAACAACAGTCATTATGGAACCAATACAATAATGTGGTAAATATATAATATGGTATTATATGTTTTGTTGATTTCCCATGATAACTGGCCCTAAAACCATCTGCACGTTAGCCATACTGCCAGGGCCTAGGCATAAACAAAATACCTCTGAACCCGTGCAACCCTGATCAACTTCCAATGGGGAGACCTGCCTAAATAGCCAACTTAGGGTTATATATGACAAATAAGTAAGACGTGCGGCTTTACCTTTATATCGGGTCCTTTTAGTGACACATGAAAATACTCAAACCCAACTTTTCCACCTATGCATTGTAACACGTAAGGGTGCACCTTTGTTAAATTAGGCCCTTGCACAGTTCCTTGGTAATCATCACTAGGTGGTGACCTTATTCACAAACACTGTTTGGCTGAGCGGCCTGGTGGTCATGAGATATCTGATGAAGAAGGAAACAAATTCAAATGGTAGCTAATGACTAGCAAGGGCATACATACTGAAAGGGTAGTATAATGCTGCAGCAGTGGACATTATGAGCTAACACAAACCCTTAGCCAAGAAACACTCAGTTGCTTAAAACAACATCAAATTAGTTTAACTGACCTTCAGCATCACAGGAACAGAGCCGTGTATCTCAGATAGGATCTTTTGCATTTACATCATTAGTGGCAGCTTGCCCTGCCCTGTTTGATTTGCTTTGAGCTCAATGAGCATCAAACCAGCTAATAGGTTAACTGAAATAACAATAATAATAATGTCAATCTCTAGGTATGGGGAAGGGTATGTGATGATGTGGGGCTATTTTCATTCCAAAGGCCATGAAATAACTGTCTGCCATTAAATAAAAATCTGCCTGCCTCTAAGGGAATTTAGGGGTGCCAATACTTATGACACCTATATTTTAAGGAAGAACATGTATTTATTTATGATACATTATTCATTCACAAAGAGAATTGGTGTCCTTAAAGGTTGGATATTTCCTCATTTTTTACTTTAAGGCATTAAGATGTAATTTCCAAAAGATGATTTTATATTCCCCTTTTTACTCAACTTTAGCATGGGTGCCAGTCCAACACTTTTGACCATCACTGTTGATCTGTATCTCTGTGTGTGTGTGAGTGAGTGAGTGAGCGATAGTGAAACGAGGAAGTAGAAAATGACCTCAGCAGAACACTATAAACCTCCGTTTTCTTTCAGAGCTGCATTTTCAGTTCCTCTTAAGTTCCACTGTAGTCACAAAACGAAGTATCAACTAGGGTAAGTAACAACGCAAACATTCTTATTTCAATTGATATGAATAGACAAGCGAAAAACGTATCGCTGAGTTGAGACGATGATGATGAATATAGTGATGATGTATGAATGAAACTGTGAGCCTATTAGCCAGTGAAAAGGCTCCTCTAAAATGCATGACCATCCTGGCAGGTTTACATTATGCCCAAGAAAATGCATGGAATCAGATGCATCATGTTGCTGTTATGCACACTTGGTATGTACAGTACATTATATTGTGTATTGATATTTTGCTTGGGTTGCTTTACCATCTTATGTTTGTTCAAGTGTGCGTCAGTTTGTTGATCCAGAAAAAGCTAACTCATGAAGGTTTTGATTAACATGCAAACACACACAGGCGTCGTTTAGGTTAAATGTGGCTTCTTGTGTGTGTGTGTTTGTGTGTGTGTGTATGGCTATGCCTACTCGCCCCGCCCGGCAGTACATCCCCAAACCCTGTCCAGGCCTTTGCCGATGACGTCCTCCTCGTATCAAGAGAAGAGAACGTAATTACTAACATGCTGTCAAACACCGATCGCTTCCTGCAATGGTCTGGGCTTGAAGTTAAGAACAGCAAATGCGCAGTGTTCTATGAATGGCGCAGCGGAGGCAACAGGTGGTATAGGGCTAAATATGACCACACTCTCTCATTCACAATAACCGGCAGCGAGATTCGAGTCTATGCAAGACACGAACCTCCAAGTTACAGCTATCTCGGACACAAGTTTAATGTGGCGGGTGAATGGCAGGAACAGGTGAGAGATATCTGTGAGGAGTATTCTGCCAGATTGGATCTGATAGACCAATGCCCCTTGCCGACCTGTATGAAACTCCAGGCAGTTCGGGACATAGCCCTCTCCAAAATCCAACACCTGTTTGCCACATCGCCAAAAAAACTTTGAAAGAACTGAACAATAAGACAGTGCAGCTTGTAAGGAAATGGATAAATCTTAACACACACACAACAAGGAGTATAATTTTCATGAACAAATCAGAGGGGGGACTTGGAATCCCTAACAGTGAATGGATTTATATAGCCACCAGAATAAGTCACTTACTGCATATGTTAAATAACGACTGTGCGTGCAACGGCATTGCTACTGGACCTAACCAAACGTAAGATCCCCCTTGCCCCTCATGGAGAACTAGGTTTCCTGGGCTTCAGAAAGAAACCCAGTGGAAAACTGGACGCCAGGGCCACAGGGTTTGGAGTGCGGTCAGATTGGCCTGATCTAAACGATCTGTGTAGCAGCAATAACATACAGCTTAATTGGATACGCACAAGCGGTGGACAGGTAAACGTCAGCGAGGAGCTAATCATGGACTTAAATGTGCATGCTGAAGCGACTCTACACCATGACAAAACCAGCAAAAAGCTGAACAGCCGGACATGCAGGTATGAGATCCTCCAACACTTCCATTCTCAGCAGCGCAATCACTGGGTGAACCTGCGCCTCCAAGGCAAACTCGCATGCCTACAGTGCGCGGACCGGACAGTTTCACATTCGGCACTACATAACCCATCTGTTAACGCAGGCATTCAACAATTTGTCATTAAAGCTAGGTTGCAAGCACTCCCCACTCAGTATAACCTCTCCCTGTGGTATCCATGTATGTGTCCATGATGAGTGTGTATGTGTCCATGATGAGTGTGTATGTGTCCATGATGAGTGTGTATGTGTCCATGATGAGTGTGTATGTGTCCATGATGAGTGTGTATGTGTCCATGATGAGTGTGTATGTGTCCATGATGAGTGTGTATGTGTCCATGATGAGTGTGTATGTGTCCATGATGAGTGTGTATGTGTCCATGATGAGTGTGTATGTGTCCATGATGAGTGTGTATGTGTCCATGATGAGTGTGTATGTGTCCATGATGAGTGTGTATGTGTCCATGATGAGTGTGTATGTGTCCATGATGAGTGTGTATGTGTCCATGATGAGTGTGTATGTGTCCATGATGAGTGTGTATGTGTCCATGATGAGTGTGTATGTGTCCATGATGAGTGTGTATGTGTCCATGATGAGTGTGTATGTGTCCATGATGAGTGTGTATGTGTCCATGATGAGTGTGTATGTGTCCATGATGAGTGTGTATGTGTCCATGATGAGTGTGTATGTGTCCATGATGAGTGTGTATGTGTCCATGATGAGTGTGTATGTGTCCATGATGAGTGTGTATGTGTCCATGATGAGTGTGTATGTGTCCATGATGAGTGTGTATGTGTCCATGATGAGTGTGTATGTGTCCATGATGAGTGTGTATGTGTCCATGATGAGTGTGTATGTGTCCATGATGAGTGTGTATGTGTCCATGATGAGTGTGTATGTGTCCATGATGAGTGTGTATGTGTCCATGATGAGTGTGTATGTGTCCATGATGAGTGTGTATGTGTCCATGATGAGTGTGTATGTGTCCATGATGAGTGTGTATGTGTCCATGATGAGTGTGTATGTGTCCATGATGAGTGTGTATGTGTCCATGATGAGTGTGTATGTGTCCATGATGAGTGTGTATGTGTCCATGATGAGTGTGTATGTGTCCATGATGAGTGTGTATGTGTCCATGATGAGTGTGTATGTGTCCATGATGAGTGTGTATGTGTCCATGATGAGTGTGTATGTGTCCATGATGAGTGTGTATGTGTCCATGATGAGTGTGTATGTGTCCATGATGAGTGTGTATGTGTCCATGATGAGTGTGTATGTGTCCATGATGAGTGTGTATGTGTCCATGATGAGTGTGTATGTGTCCATGATGAGTGTGTATGTGTCCATGATGAGTGTGTATGTGTCCATGATGAGTGTGTATGTGTCCATGATGAGTGTGTATGTGTCCATGATGAGTGTGTATGTGTCCATGATGAGTGTGTATGTGTCCATGATGAGTGTGTATGTGTCCATGATGAGTGTGTATGTGTCCATGATGAGTGTGTATGTGTCCATGATGAGTGTGTATGTGTCCATGATGAGTGTGTATGTGTCCATGATGAGTGTGTATGTGTCCATGATGAGTGTGTATGTGTCCATGATGAGTGTGTATGTGTCCATGATGAGTGTGTATGTGTCCATGATGAGTGTGTATGTGTCCATGATGAGTGTGTATGTGTCCATGATGAGTGTGTATGTGTCCATGATGAGTGTGTATGTGTCCATGATGAGTGTGTATGTGTCCATGATGAGTGTGTATGTGTCCATGATGAGTGTGTATGTGTCCATGATGAGTGTGTATGTGTCCATGATGAGTGTGTATGTGTCCATGATGAGTGTGTATGTGTCCATGATGAGTGTGTATGTGTCCATGATGAGTGTGTATGTGTCCATGATGAGTGTGTATGTGTCCATGATGAGTGTGTATGTGTCCATGATGAGTGTGTATGTGTCCATGATGAGTGTGTATGTGTCCATGATGAGTGTGTATGTGTCCATGATGAGTGTGTATGTGTCCATGATGAGTGTGTATGTGTCCATGATGAGTGTGTATGTGTCCATGATGAGTGTGTATGTGTCCATGATGAGTGTGTATGTGTCCATGATGAGTGTGTATGTGTCCATGATGAGTGTGTATGTGTCCATGATGAGTGTGTATGTGTCCATGATGAGTGTGTATGCGATGCCTACAGTCGCTGGACCGACAGTTTCACATTCGGCACTACATAACCCATCTGTTAACGCAGGCATTCAACAATTTGTCATTAAAGCTAGGTTGCAAGCACTCCCCACTCAGTATAACCTCTCCCTGTGGTATCCACAACGTCATGAAGCGTTTTGCCTTCTACAACGACAGCACAATAGAATCGACCGCGCACATAATGAACGGTTGTCCAGCATATAAAGCACTCTACATAGCCCGACACGATCGCCTTGTCGATATTACAACCAACGAACTACGCAGAGTATATGGACAAAGTGTAATACATACAAACAAAAAAATACAATTGAACTGGTTCACACACTTCAATGATTACTCTCTAGAAAGTGTTCTCAGAGACTCTCCAAACACTCCTGACATTGTTGTTGTTGATGATCTTTTAAAAACTGTTGTGATTCTGGAAGTGGGTTGTTGCTTTGACATGTACATGGACCTGTGTTTCTCAGAAAAAATGTTAAAATACCAGCCATTAACTCATGCTCTTTCAGTAGGTGGTTATAGCACAAAAATGGTTGTACTTATTAATGGTAGCCTTGGACATGTTCATAGACTCTGTGTTAGAGGATTGCAAATTGCTGGACTTAACAAGACAAAATCTAAGCAAATAGCCAAATACTGCTCTGTGTCAGCCATCATAGGCAGTCTGCATGTATGGAGAAGGCGGGGCCACCTCTACCCCTGATAATATGTATTTATCCACTGATTTAGCTGATCATATGTATTTATACACTGGTTTAGCTGATAATCATATTTATCCTGTTTATTTGTAAACTGATTTTGCAGTGTTTGTAAAGCTGTAAGACACAAATGGGCTCTTTACAATATTTGGAATGCTGTGTTGTTGTAATCAGTATTGATCCCAAATAAATGAATTAAATTTGGGTGTTGTGAGAGAGAGAGAGAGTTTATTATTAATGTATTTGGAATGCTGTGTGTTGTAATCAGTGATTGGTCATCCCAAATAAATGAATTAAATGATGAGTGTGTGTGTGTCCATGATGAGTGTGTATGTGTCCATGATGAGAGTGTATGTGTCCATGATGAGTGTGAGTGTCCATGATGAGTGTGTATGTGTCCATGATGAGTGTGTATGTGTCCATGATGAGTGTGTATGTGTCCATGATGAGTGTGTATGTGTCCATGATGAGTGTGTTTGTGTTTCAGGTCTTCATGCCGAACCACCCCTCACTGTGACCTACTCTCCTCAGAACACCTGTGTTCTCACAGGCTCCTCAGTGCTCCTTACCTGCCGTTACACACTTCCACAAAATTACTATTTTAAAGCAGGATTTTGGTATAAAAATTCATCGTGTCTACAAGTATCTGAACCTCGTATTGAGTATTACTCCTCCTCTGAGTGTAGAGTGAGGATAAACAATCTGATTCCTAGCGACTCTGGTGTATATGACTACAGGATTACAGCAACCGATAAGTCTTCCACAACCTTACAAGGCAAGAATGGAGTTACTCTCAGTGTTTCAGGTAAGTACACTTTTTGCTTGGTTCATAGTTTTAATTGTAATAATAAATGTTTTATACCAGGATCAAGTGAGAGTGTATTTTGCACCAGTATAAAATGGGTGCTGTGGTGATGCCTGTATGGCAAGCCGATTGAGCATTTATTCAGATATCTTGATATCAGGCATAATTGTCATGTACATGCAAGCCATTTCTGTCCACTAGTTAACTAGTGAGCCATTTTTGTGTGTACTAGTTAACTAGTGACAGCCAAAATGCCCACTAGTTAACTAGTAAGGCACAAATTCTCTCTAGTTAACTAGTTCATATGTTTCATATCTTACTAGTTAACTAGTTTAAAGAGATGTTCACTAGTATAGTTTACTAGTTAACTAGTTTAAAGGTTCTATATTTTACAAACTATAAGGTACAAAAATGTTTACTAGCTGACTACTGAATGTCAAATTCCCACTTGTTAACTTCTATGTAATTTGGCCAGCCACTTGAGCATTTATTCTGATATCTTGATATCAGTCCAACATGCAAGGCATTTTTGTCAACTAGTGAGCCATGTTTGTGCACACTAGTTAACTAGTGAGAACATAAATGCCCACTAGTTAACTAGTGAACACATTTTAGCCTCACTAGTTGACTAGTAAGAGCCAGAAATGTCCATTAGTTAACTAGTAAAGGCCAAAATGCATACCAGTCAGCTAGTTGAAGGCTTTTGGGTCTCACTAGTTAACTAGTGACAGCCAAAAATGTGCATATGTTTACTAGTGAAGGCAAAACTCCACTAGTTAACTAGTTGGAGTAGGTCAATGTCACTAGTTGACTAGTGAACCATAAATGGCTTACTATCTAGCTAGGTGATGGCAGCAAGCTCACTAGTTAGTTGATGCATCCTTTGTCCAAAGTAGTTAAGAAGTGAGGTCATAAATGTATACTAGTAAACTAGTTCAAGCCTAAATTCACACTAGTCAGCTAGTGGCGCAGAATTCAAATTAGGAGGCAGAGAACTCTGAAAATTGAGGCTTTCTATTGGCTCCCTATGTCCAAAAAGAACATGACAACCAATCACAGCGCAGAATTTCACAAAATCCCACCCACAACTTTTGCATGTGGCACACGAGTTAACATGCTGGCCAAAGGAACTTTAACTAGTAAACTAGTGGCTTCAATGTGACACTTACATGTAAACTAGTGAAGGCAGAACTAGTGAAGACACAAATGCCCACTAGTTAACTAGTGAGGTCTAAAAAGTGTCACTAGTTTACTAGTGTGCACCAAAACACCCACTAGTGAACTAGTGATGGCAATTTCCATTCGACTAGTTAACTAGTGAGGTGCAAAAAGTGTCACTAGTTTACTAGTGTGCTCCAAAATGCCCACTAGTTAACTAGTGAAGGCCATTTCAGCCCCACTAGTTAACTAGTGAGATGCCAAAATGGTCACTTGTTAACATGTAAAGGCAAAAATACCCTCTAGTTTTCTAGTGAGGGTGTTGTGGGCCTTACTAGTTAACTAGTGGCATGCATATTCCATTCACTAGTTAACTAGTTACACCTAAAAAGACAAACAAGCTGACCGTTTTTGTCCACTAGTTAACTAGTGGAACAATTGAAGTCTCACTAGTTTGCATGTTCTATTTGGACATAGGGATTTAATGATTCAATAGTTAATTTGAGTGGCACTTTGACTAGTGTGAATTTTGTCTTGAACTAGTTTACTAGTATACATTTATGTGAACTAGTTTGGACAAATATGCATCAACTTCACTAGTAAATCTTGTGTACATTTTTGGTTCACTGTCAGTGACATTGACCTACTGCAACTAGTTAACTAGTGTGGTGTTTTGCCAAAAACATGCCTTCATCTAGTGAGACCCAAAAGCCTATCTAGTATGGTATTTTTGGCCTTTACTAGTTAACTAGTAGACATTTCTGGCTCTCACTAGTTAACTAGTGAAGCTAAAATGTGATCACTAGTTAACTAGTGACCCTTTTGGCTCCCACTAGTTAACTAGTGTGCATATTTTGGCCCTCACTAGTTAACTAGTTCACACAAACATGGCTCACTAGTTAACTAGTTGACAAAAATGTACATAACAATTATGCCTGATAACAAGATATCAGAATAAATGCTCAATCGGCTTGCCATATGCCTGTTGTGCTAGTGAGCTATTATTGCAGCCCAACCCCCTCTTTTTTTGCAGAGGTAACCAAAAGGTTCAACCACAATGGTGGAAGCTAAAGACTAGGCCTACGTTGGCTTGAAAACATGTATAAGGATGAAAGATATTGAAATCTCTAGACTCTAGACACCCCGTTTTTTGCCATCACTCCAACCATCATGTAATATATATATGTGTGTGTGTATATATATATATACACACACACACACACACACACTATATAGCAGAGCTGGCCAATTCAAACAGTTACCCATATTGTGTGAAGCGAATACAGGGTTGGGAAACTTTTTTATTGCCTGAATAATATGCTATGCTAGACAATACATAAAACCCTGGGAAATTGGACTATAGAACTGGCTAGCATATGGAGCTTGGTCATGTTATCTGGGAATAGGACCCTGTGAACCTAGGGAATATCTATGGTACACTAACTTAGCCAAGACAAACAGACCCATTTTAATCTTTATTCATTGGGGCGGTGGTAGTGTAGTGGCTATAAGGAGCTGGGCTAGCATGCAGTAGCCTGAATAGTTGTAGGTTCAATACCCTGTTGTGCCTTGAAATATAATTGACAATGTACTGTACTTGAAATATAATCGACACGTATTGTAGGACACTCAAATTGATGAAGGTAAAGGTTCATGATAACACATTAACTTTGGAGTCTGTTAGGTTGATTGTCAGTATCAGAAACATTAGATAAATCAGGTTGATTCAGATCAAAGTCAAAGTCAGTCTGCTTTATTGTCAATTTCTTCACATGTCAAGACATACAAAGAGATCGAAATTACATTTCCCACTATCCCACGGTGGAGACAAGACATATTTGACCAATTAGGTCCACAGACAAACATAACATTCAAGTAAACAATATAAAAAGTAAAAATAAGAAGGCACATACAATGAAGAAAATAAAAGCAGCAAAATTTGAGTTGAAAATGTGCAATTGTGCATACAGTAGACAGTCAATATAATAGTGCAAAAGTCAGGCCAATAAATGGGGTAGTTCTGTTTGACCTAAGTATGCAAGTGGCATAGTGGTGCAAGTTATGTAAGAGCAGCAGAAGTGTGTTCAGAAGTGTTGTAAGTAAGTAAGTAAGTTTAATTTATAAAGCACATTTAAACACAGCATAAACTGACCAAAGTGCTGTACAGCGGACAACTAAAGATGAAGACTACGACAGATAATACAGAAAAACACATTGAGCCAATAGTCATAAGAACATAAAACATAAATATAAGGAAACCTTCAATATCAGGGCACACAACACAGACATAGGATGAGCAGAAGTACAGGGTTAGGGAACAAGGAAGGCCAGGGAGTAAAGATGGGTTTTTAGCCTGGATTTGAAGGCAGAAATGGAGGGAGCAGATCTAATATCCAGGGGGAGCTGGTTCCACAGACGTGGAGCGGCAACTGCAAAGGCTCTATCACCCCTCTGTTTGAGCCGTGAGTGGGGCACATGCAGAAGCCCTTTGTCTGAGGATCTCAGGGACCTTTGGGCTGAGTAGGGCTGTACAAGGTCGGTGATGTAGGTTGGGGCCTGCCCATTAAGTGCCTTAAAAACAAATAATACAACTTTAAACTGAATCCTAAAAACAACTGGGAGCCAGTGCAAGGAGGCCAGAATAGGGGTGATATGTTCAAGCCTCCTGGTGCCAGTTAGAAGACGCGCAGCTGCATTTTGGACCAGCTGCGAACTTGGGGGCCTGGGGGAGGCCAAGGTAGAGGGATTTGCAATAATCCAGCCGTGATGTAATAAAGGCATGAATAACTTTTCAAGGTCATTGTGAGATAGTAAAGATTTGAGGTGGGAGATTGTTCTGAGGATGTCGAGGATGACACCCAGGTTTCTGGCACAGGGTTTGATAAATGGGGTGAGGTGACCTAAATTTTGCACTACAATGCATCTTGCCTTGGGAGGACCAAAAATGATGACTTCTGTCTTGTCGCTATTTAGCTGGAGGAAGTTGTTAGCCAACCAAATTCTAATGTCTTCAAGACAGACCAGGAGAGATTGTATGGAGTCCCTAGATTTTAGAGGCAAGTACAGCTGTGAGTCATCTGCATAGAGGTGGAAAGAGATGTTATGCTTTCTTATAACGTCACCCAATGGGAGCATATACAGGCTGAAGAGCATAGGACCCAAGATGTAATTGTGTGTAAGTATGAGAGTAAAAAGTTAAGTTGAATGATGTAATGTATCCTATCTTCTGATTTAGATGCTCCACGTAAGGACTGTTGGGGAGTGTTCTACTCGTCCACCAGCTTCTGTGTCTTGAGGAGCTCAACGGTGGACATTACCTGCACATACGGATTTCCCACAGACCAGACAGTCACCACAACACTCTGGTACAGAGAAGATAAGAAGCGTCAGGAGCATATAGACCTGCGTCTGGAGGAAGGCTACGAGAGCAGAGTGGAACATCTCAGTACTGAGGAGCATAACTGCACTCTGAGAATTAGAGACGTGAGAGAAAGTGATTCAGGACAATATCGATTCAGATACTTGACAAACAAAACAGGAGGGGCCTTCTCTGGTGATGTGGTGACAATCTCAGTCACAGGTAAGTAACTTAGAATATAACATAACTTATAATAAATAATAAAGCATAAACCCTGCCATTTTTGCAGATCTCCAGGTGTCAATGACTGCTGGTACAGTTATCGAGGGAAGCAATGTGACACTGACCTGTAATACACCCAGCTGCAACCTTAAGGCCAAATCCACCTTCATCTGGTACAAGAACACACAGCCTACCAGACACAGATCCATCAACAACACCCTCCACCTAAGCCCAGTCAACAGTGAGGATACAGGCAGCTACTCCTGTGCTGTTAGAGGACATGAACAACATCAATCACCTGAGGCTGCTTTAGATGTCAGATGTATGTGAGAGAGCAGCTACTGGATGTTAACTGTTTAAATAAATGTAATGTCATTAAGAATGTCAACAAAGGTTAAACTGATTATAAGTGACAAAAATGCCTTTGAAATTAATTGAATAGATAAATGAAAAAAAGTCTGAATATTATTTTGGATCTTGTTGTTGGCAGATGCACCACGGAACACCGCTGTGCTTGTGGATCACTATGGTGAAATAGTGTTGGGTGAGTCGGTGAATCTGACCTGCCGGAGTGATGCCAATCCACCGGTACACACCTACACCTGGTACAGGAAGATGGGAACTCAAATCTCACTGCTAGGAGGAGGCCAGAGTTACGTTGTCGCTAACATCAGCTATGAGTCCAGTGGACTCTACTACTGTGTTGCACAGAATAGTGTTGGTGAACAGCACTCAGCTGCTGTGTCAGTGCCAATAGCAGGTAACATCACCTCTCGAGACTGTTTTTCACTGGCATACTGTTATTCATAAACTCTGTAATGATGACAAAGCCTATTCTCTTTACAGAGAATACTAATTTTACTCAGAAAATCTGAGATTTCAGATTTTTCCTCACAGTGTGTCAGAGTGAGTTTCGCACTCTCATAAAATTATTATTTTCTCCTTTTTGGAGCAAGTAAACATACTACTATGGACAAGTAAAAAAGCTAGTAGGTAAGGAACTGCATGTTGCATAGCATAATATAGCATTCACATGTGTTAGCCTACTCCCTCTCCCACAGCAGATCACCACATTGTCATTGGGTGTGTTCGAAACGGGTAAAGTTGCTGCCTTTTAAGATATCTAACTGGGGAGCAAGGCAGCAAGTGCGGTTCGAAAACGAAAAAACAAATTCTGCTGCCTTTTAAGATATCTTAGAATTCCCAAATAACGGTCATTTTTGAAGGCAGCATCGATGCACACTTCATGCTCCCTCCTACCCATAATCCCTTGCGGCAACGTCTGAAACAGCTGTGAAAGGTAAACAAACATGGCGGATGACATCGGTAATGGCTGCTGAATCTGTTTAAAATGTCATTTGTGTGACCTTATTTTGCTTAGATTTGTAGATTACAGATTAGAAATAAACAATTTACTATCTGATTACGCCATTGTTGTAACCATTAATAGCGTCTGGTCTCATAGATCTGCCGGCCGTAAAACTAATTTATACCGTTAGCCTGCTAGCTTACGTAAGCTAATTTAGTTTAACGCTAACGCTTACTTTGCTAACGTCATACCGTAGTGTTAACCAAAGATTCTAGAGTGCTACGCTCATTTTTAAAAGATGCATTTAATCCAAAGTCATGTCTAGTGAGACAGCTCTCTATGTAGGGAGGGAGGCAGTAGGCAGCTGTCTCCCGTTTCGAACACACCCATTGTGTTGCCCTAAGTTCTCTATGACCTTGAAGACAACCAAAACTCAATCATGCTGAATCAGCAAAGGGAGACGAGAGTGATTGAAAAACTGATGATCAAACAGGGACATGCTGGAGCTTGGAGTAAACACCGTACAGAACAGAACTACTAGCATGCTTGCTAGCTCTCCTGTCTCATATTCCAAAGGTTCATGATCCAAGCCCACTACTTGGACTAAAATATAAGGGTAATGATTGGTCAGTATTATTTTTTAGCTTAATATGCAAGTTTTTTTTAGCTTAATTTACCTTAATTTAACAGCTTCAGAGTCATTGGAATGGTTATATGACTTTTTTCGGGTTGAATGGTGGCCGCCTCACTTCCCCCTAGCGCCTGTGAGCGGAAATACCACCCTTGCAACTGTGGGCTGGCGAGTGTAACGAATTGCTTTACTGCATTCAAATACACATACACGCCAGGCAATGGCTAGAAAAAGGTAGCGATGGAGTTTCTCAGACATTCGTCATGACAGAGCCAGCGAAAAACAAGCAAAAATTGAGAAAACAGTAAGGAAAATGCCAATACTGCATAGTTTACCTTTAAACATTGTGTTTTAAGTGTACTTAAATATTCTGTTTACAGGGCAAGGCTTGGCTAAGTATGCAGCTATTGGAATCCTTATTGTAGTAGCTCTTTTACTGCTTCTGGGCCTTCTATGGCTGAGGTGAGAAATAATTTCCCTTCACATTCATTTTATATGTGAACAACAGTCATTATGGTAACAATATAATAATGTTTTAAAAACACTGATACGGTATGATACATTAATTTTGTTGATTTCTCATGAAAATTGGCCCTAAACCCTTGTCCTCCACAACAGCAAGCAAAACTCCAGCGCTCCTCCCATAACAGCAAGCACAACGATTTCGCAACAGGTGAGCCGTGCTAAAGAGAGACTGTCAAACAAACTAATCAATGACAGCATAAACATCACTGACACGTGATAGATTCAGGTACAATTATCCTTATTATTATTATTATCTCAATGCAGCACTATAAATGTTTGGTCTAACACTAGCGAGCTAGTTACCTAAAAGGCATGCCTTATTGCCACTGCCAGCTTACTAATATGCTGACATATTCAGCATTGTTGTGCTGTGAAAAGAAATATAGATTCCAGGTAGCCTGGTTTCATCAGAGCAGTTCAACTTGTGTAATCTCAGTGAGAAAATGTCCAAAGGCCAAGCTAAACTCTAGGAGCTAGATAGCCTACAATTAGTTGTTCTTTTTTAGTTGTTGTTTGGACAACTTCCTCTTTTCCTCCAGCAGGCAGACTCAAGTCTGGTGTACAACAACGTATTGATCTCCGACCCCTCATGCAGCCGGAACACAAAAGCAGACAATGACGTCCAGTATGCCAGCATTAAGTTCAAGGGCTCGGACAAAGCAGAGGTGGGCCCATACGCCGATGTTCACCGTCCTCGCACCCAAACAACACAGGAGGACGTTCAGTACGCTTCAGTGAATTTCTCCAGACCAAAGGACACTTTCCAGTGAGTAGTTTTGCCTTCATCATACTAACTTAATGCACAAACATAATGTGGCATATCTGTAGTGTTTTGTTAGAGAGAAACGTAGGTAATATTTTTACACTTTTACTCACCTTTTTAAACGCAAACATACACAACCAAAATGCTGCTGTTCCCACAACAACCAACACTGCTAGACTCAAACTTCAGAGTGCTTTGTCTGTGAGGTACATTAATGTAGTAGCCTAGAAATCTAGACGCACCCTAGTGGCGGCAAATTAATTTGCTCAGTTTGTACGTCTAGTAGCAAACCATAGGGATTTCTATTGGCTGACGCCGTGGACGTCATCCAATCACAGCGCTCTATTTTGTTAGAGAGTCTTAAGGCGGGCTTAACAGGATGACGACAGTCCTGCGACGGTGAACAACAAGGAAGGTGGCTATGGCGAACGAAGAACGGTTGTTTGAATCGGCGTTGGCGTCAACTTTGGAGGAGTTGGACTTTTCTTTGCTTTTCTTTGAAAGTTGAGCAACACAATGCACTTAAGTCATTCCTTTCGAAGAAGGATGTATTTGCCGTTTTGCCGACCGGATACGGTAAAAGTTTGATATATCGACTGGCTCCGTTTGTTCTGATTGGTCGTAGCGCTGGCCTATTGCATGCCTAGGCAGTTTGAAAGACAATTCTCTGCCCGCCCCTTGGATTAAGCGAGGTGAATGGGTCGATTCCAGACTATACATTTCAATGATATAGGATGGCCCGCCAGGCTAGTAATGTAGGCTATCATATCAGAGCCATATAAAGGTAGGGTTGCGACAACTCCATTGACGCTAATGTTCCATTTTTTTCCAACAATGGCGGCTCATGGAAGCCTCAAAGAGTTCCCAGAAGTTAACAATTAATAATAGCAGCAACTGCGGTTACAGCAGTGTAGACTGTTTGTAGCCAACTTTTCAGACTCAGATTTACATTATTGGCACATCCGAATAATAATAATAGTAATAACAGTAATAGTAGTTAAGTAATAGTATTAATGACCTAATTATAATAATAAACTATTTATGTATTGACTATGACAGCTTTCTGCTGCTCAGTTTTTATCAGTTCCTCATCAAATAAATTAAAAGAGGCTAAAAGCCCAATTAATGTGCCACACATAATAGTCTAATATAAGATAAACCTTGCCTATCCCATTTCAATTCGGCAGCACTAGGCTACACTACGAACAAGCTGTCATTAAGTGTAATTTTGCGTTTGTACAACCTTTCTGATGTGACGTTTCTTGGGCATTTAGCTTTATCATGTCAACATAGTTGTAACGTTATGCGCAATGCTCATCTAGGCTATGGATTTAAGTGGTTTAATTTTAAAAAGTGCAGCAAAAGTGGGATATAGTGCAATTGCTTCCTCAAAACAATTCCTCCATAACTGTGGATTTAATCGTTTGATATGTGGATAACTTTCAGTGGACTAAACACATAAAAGGTAAGACTTTGTTATCACAAAGCTAGCTGGTTAGTTATGGCAAAGCATATTTTCAGTTAACTTTGTAGGCCTACTTGTACAGTGGAGTTTGTTGTTAACATTTCTTCAAACAACAAACCGCAATTGCTTCCTCAAAACAATTCCTCCATAACTGTGGATTTAATCGTTTGATATGTGGATAACTTTCAGTGGACTAAACACATAAAAGGTAAGACTTTGTTATCACAAAGCTAGCTGGTTAGTTATGGCAAAGCATATTTTCAGTTAACTTTGTAGGCCTACTTGTACAGTGGAGTTTGTTGTTAACATTTCTTCAAACAACAAACCGCAAACGTTTCTTCAGTTAGGAGCAGGACTGTTTTTTTTGCATTCATTTTGATTGGCAAAAGCTAGCCTATGCATGAGAGAACCTTGATTTGAAGGAGCTGCAGCTGTTAGCATCAGCACGGTCATATTTATTAACACAGCAGGGCACACTAGCCCAGTGATGAAGGATGACAAGGATCGTGTAAAATTCCCATCCTCAGAAAGCTTCAAACCAAGCTTGCGCTGATTATTAGGGTTGGGCGAATGAAGCCCCACGAGGCTTTGGAAGGTTCTTCCTGATTGTATCGTAAGTGTTTCGAAGTGTCAAAGCATCGAATACAAAACAGTGACATCTGGTGGTTAGCAGACATAACGGCGGCTCTCATTAGCGATTAAACAATCACAGACGAAGCCACATGCCGACCAAATGGCCCTTCTCTGACACTGGTAAAACAGAGCGGAGAGACAACGTGTTCTGTTCCCTTTTTTGTAAAAACTATTAGGCCTACAGTAATTGGAATAAACATTATAGTTTTTATATGCTTCTAATGACTCGAATTGAAAATGTAATGTGCTTGGTTTTAAATAATGCTATGTTTCCGTGAAAATCTTAAAATGGCCTTTGGGAGGGTGGTAGCGTGTTAAGATACCGCGACGCCACCGGGTTTAAATCACGGCATGTTCATAATTGCCATGCGTTAACATTATTTGATATTGCACGCTTCTCTATAGTGGTTGTGTTTAAGACTTCATTTGATGTTTTGCAAAATAACGTACGCTAATTGCTGCAGATGACCACAGCAGTGTCAGATAACAAAAAACATATAAAGGGCATTGTGAACAGTGGGGGTTGTGAAAACATGGGCATTGTGTACAGTGGGGATTGTGAAGTGCTTGTGTAGGGCTACAATATGAGTTGGGGACTTTAAAGGTTTATCGAACCTGTAACGCTTTAGAGATTTGATACAAGCACCGGTGCCCCTGTGTCAAATGTCCCATTTAAACTTTTCAGTGACGTCCAAAGCTTCAGACGCGTCATCAGTCACGTGGACCTCCATAACTTTGATAATGCCCGATACATTGTGCGAAGCAGATTGCTTCGCAGGATGTGATACGAGCTTCGGTGCCTCGGTGTCAGACTTCCCATCCCTACTGATGATGCATCTGATCAAATTGCTTTTTTCTGACAACCATTTCCAGGTGCTCTCCTGTCTGAATCTCAAGCTCTTTAGCCTAGCATCTTAATGCTGTTCACAGCACGGTGAATGACAAACGATGACAAAATGCTGTTCATGTTTATGAGTTCATAGCCTGGACACGTTTTACATGTCACGTTTTATATTTTATTATGATCACTCTCATTACCATGGGGTTACTAAATATGTAATGCTACGGTTAATACTGGAGATGTTAAAAAAACTTTTAAACTTTTTTTATTCTCCCGCGACGATAGGCTAGGCTTGGCTACAGGTAATTCGCTCATTAGCTCAGATCAGTGACTACCAGAGGAAACGTGGGGTAGAAAACTCAAACAAGTTAGCTGCTAATGTAAGACTAGGTGTGTTAGTTTCTCGTTGCAAAAGCAAAATTTCACAGGAGCTCCATGCGCTTTTGTAGGCTACACGCAGTCTCAAAAACACTGTTTACAGCTTTTCGAGTCACTGTACGAGGTCATTTATTTTATATAGCGATAATTTAGATACACTTATGGGGTGGTTGCAATTGCGTTTTCTAAAGAATCTCCCGTCTCGATTTTGTACAGAAATTAATATTAAGTGACACATACGTAAAAGGGCAAAAGGTCACCTTATATAGCAGGCTAAGATATAAGGTCTGGAATTTAATTTAATATTGTTGTAATGGTAGGATAACTACATAGTTTACACAATAATTACACTGAGTTATAAATATTGTATATCAATGCATTTATTGACTGTCAATTACCCAACATTGTGGCTCTGTCTATCATTGAACAGTAGCCTATGTAACGACCCTCTCTAGTGCAGGTGTTAATTGTGATGATAATGTATGACTCCACACGAACTCTTCTCACTGTTTTTATTTCTCTGCATTCACAAATAAAACAAAGAATCCACTGAGATTAGACGATGACGACTGCATACCCAAATCTCCAGCAGACTAGTTCTGACTGCTAGCATTGTCTATGCTATTTCTGAACATAGATAAAATAATGCATAGCTTGTTCAATTCAGTTTAAACAAACATAAAATCATGCAGAAGAAACAACATACAGAGTTGGCACCGCGTTTCACCGCTGTGATCGTATAGTTTTTTTCCATTGAATTCACAACAAGCATTGATTCATTAACAGTATAAACAACGTACCTGCATTCACAAATAAAACAAAGAATCCACTGAGATTAGACGATGACGACTGCATACCCAAATCTACAGTATAAACGTAAAAAGGAAATCAAGAAATTGCAAGTGTTTTCTTCATAAAGATAGCTAACATAACGTGGCTGCCGCCAAAAAGACGTAGCCCACAATAGCTCGATTAGATACCATCTTAGACAACACTCTAGCATTACTTGCAGAAATTATCTATTAATACAACTTATGTATATACGTATTTTAACCAGTGTGGAAGACAAACATGTTATTTTATATTAAAACACAAAATTATTCACGGAGCACTCTCTATGCACAGCTTACCTCCAGC
Source organism: Alosa alosa (assembly GCF_017589495.1). Taxonomy (NCBI): domain Eukaryota; kingdom Metazoa; phylum Chordata; class Actinopteri; order Clupeiformes; family Clupeidae; genus Alosa; species Alosa alosa. The sequence goes on along the minus strand of NC_063195.1, from coordinate 22,678,565 downwards.
AGACTAGTTCTGACTGGAGTACGGGAAGCGCAAATGCTCAAAATATTGAAATGCAAAGTAGAAATGAAAATACAATTGCAGTCGCAATGTCTCATGTTTTAAACTCATGTGAATTGGTACGACATATGAAAACATTTTAAACATATAAAAACCAGTGTATATAAAAATAGAGATTACAATAACAATGTAATATCATAATTTTGAAAGAATTCACTTTATGTAGGTGAGGTTATTTTCAACTCTGTTACACCTATTTAATGCATTCTAATCCATTGTCAATCACTTCCGGGAACTATTTGAAGTTTACATGAACCACGTGACCTTAAAAACCCCTTTACGCAGATAGGAATTCCAGCTTCATTTGGAACGATTTGTACTTGAAGACTTTAAGATTCTTTATCTAATGTTTTACATGCAGCACATTGGATATTAAGGGCTTAAATTGAAGACAACAAATGGGCCAAGACATTAATTCACCTCCAAACCTTTATTTCCTTCATTAAGTCTACATTTTAGAACATCATATACAGAGGAAAATGTCAAAAAAGTAAAAAACGCCTATTATTTTTGTAGTTGTCAGTGTGTCCATGGATGGTGTGTTAGAACAGCAGGTCATACACTACATTTCCTGTATCTACATGTTCTTAGGAAGCAAACTCCAAAATTTTAAGCAGATGCATAAAATTACATAGGTTCTACACAGCAATTTCTAATAGGTGCATATAGGCGTTTCCAAGTGTCCATAACCTCTCCAGCTCTCCAAAATACAAAACAAGATTTTCCCCCATATAGCAGGTTGTGTGTGTGGTATTTTTGTGTTTTGACCTTGTAAATATAAATTTCACTTCATTTCAGGCTAATATTTACACTTATTTCAAGTTAACCAATAAGGAGGATCCTTACCTCTCCAAATGCCAAATACTGTATTGAAACTAAGCTTATGTCTTTTAGGGGAAATGTAGAAGTGTTAGAAAACAGGGGGTCTGGGGTCCTCTTGGGACAGAACTTGAAAGGAGGAGGCTCCACATCTTCCCAGTCTGCATCATGCCACATGTCCACTGGGGGGTCACTCTCCACTGGGGCTTGAGCTGGGCGCTTGCCATGCCTGGCACCACGCTTCGCTGTAGGAGGGCATGGAGTTGAGGCTGGGGCTGGGTGCTTGTCACGCCTTGCTGCTGGAGGGCATGGAGTTGAGGCTGGGACTGGGCGCTTGCCACACCTGGCACTACACCTTTCTGCAGGAGGGCATGGAATTGAGGCTGGGGCTGGAGCTGGGCCTCTTGCACGATGCTGAGGTGCACTAGTGCTGGCTGAGGGACCAGTGGCAGAGGTACCAGGAGTGGCGATGGGGGGAGACGCTGGAGGCCTGACAGGTGGGGCTGTAGCTGAGGTCCCTTCCAAAGGGGTCACTGGAGGTGAGGGAGCGAGGCAGAGGGGCAGATGGTTCAGCACTGCATGAACAAAAAAGATGGGACAATATATTCAAATGAGAAATGGCTATATGTTCCACTGAGTAATTAATTATATTTTGTGCAAGCTAATAAATGTATCACTCACAAAAAAATGATCACTATACCAACATAACAAGTGCATGTTTGATGGAGTCATATAGTATAAGAACAATGAGCCACATGTAAAAGTTTGCATATTTAAATGGTCACCATGTAGTATTATAAGGCACACCTGCATGGCATGCTACTAACAGGTTAATAGTGATGATAAAGTAGCAACTTTAGGGTGGGCAGCAGTAGCACTGACCACGTGTGAGCGCAGAACTTTTAGGCAGGGTGGCTACTAGCTCAACACTGGTACTGTATGCATCTCTAATTTCTATGATAAATTACTCCATTTTACTTGCCAATACATTATAATAGTATGCCTTTACCCTTTCCTACACTGTGCAAGACATGGACATATTTATGACGAACAGGCTGCCAAAGTATCTCACTCTTTCTCTCTCTCTCCTACATAACATGCACTGGCGCTCAGCTAAATGCAAAGGCTAACATTCGTGGAGACTTTTAGTATCTCATTCGGGCGTCACGCGACATGCACCATAAAGTTCAGCTATGCAAAGGCACACATCCTTATATATATACATTTGCATTACTTCAACTACATTACGTGAATAGACACAAGATCACTTACAAGTCAAGGAGGACATCCATGCCCTCCGCTAATGCATCCTCTACCTCGAGTCCACGCTGCCAGACTCTGAACCACTATCACCAATCTCCTCGGGTTGAAGTCCGACTCCACATCAAGGAAGGCGTGAATCTCCTCCAAAGTCATGCTTCGTGGTCTTGCCATGATGCAAAAATAGCAATATTATAGTCAGAAGCAAAGATATCGCTCGTCAAAACCGCTGACTTTACCGGCGCCGCTGTTGCACCTCTGCGTAATCAACATGCGCATAAGCACTACACGTGGGTCCTTGTCATGACGCACTATCCTTGGAAAGGCATGGTTAGACCAATCAGGGTAAATGACACATCTATGTTTTTGTAAGAAGGCATACTATTCGTTAAGAAAGACCTCAATCACTTCTGGGAAGCCTGACGCGAAGTAGGAAGTAATATTAGAGACCACGCTTGAATGTAAACAAGACAAGCCGCTCTCACCATAGGTGAAAGAGACCGTCATTTATCAAAACTAGTTAGTTTACAGCAAATAACAACTCTGGAATTATAAAGAGGACATCTTTAGCTTTTGATTCATGTATAACATTGTATGTAAACTTGAATTTGGCGGTCGGGAAGAGTTAGAGAAGATCTTGTTGCATTTATATAGGGTAAATGTTACTGTTCTTCACTGTAACGTGAGCAAGCAAATAAACAACCTTTTTGGACATATCCATGCAGCTGAAGCCAATTATTAAGATATGTTGAAGGTAAATAATTTTATTTTGAGTTTATTTGAACTTAACTTACATCTTGAACATGTTTAAAGAGCTCCGCTTTTAAAGGAGGCTACTCGTGTAAACAATAGCAACATGCTAGGCTAGGTGAATATAGTTCGTTCTAGTTAACTATTGCATTAGGGCTATCCACAATACATATGCACATAGTTGGAATGTTAGTAACAATGACTAGTTGGTTGTTTTGGATGAATATTGATGACTGCAGGAATAAATTACAAGCTAATTTGAATATTCATAATGGGCCCGCCGGCGGGTCCACTAGGGGGCGCTTCTGCCTAATAGGGTTAACGAATTTTGAACACCCATTGTCGCAACTCTACCTTTATATGGCTCTGTATCATATACATACTGTAGATGCTGTGTGTGTGATGTGTGTTTGGTTACTCTGATAATGATGTGCAGTTGGTCATTTTGAAGATGATGCAATGATATGTTTATGTTTGTCTGTAGAGCTGAAGAGGACCCTGTGATCTACAGTACAGTCAACAAACACCCCAGAACATAAATACGATGAGCATCAGTTCCTATCAGTGCTTCCCATATGCAAATGCATGTCCTGTGTCACTGGGCTCAAGAACCAGTTTCTACCATTGTTATGAAGTTGTTCTGTCCATGCACTTCTTGCTTATATATGAAGGTCTATTTTTTGTCTAAATATATATACTGTATATAGTTTTCACCTGTTATGTTCTCTCTGAGTTTGTGCCCTGTCACCCCATCAACTGTTTATTTGTTTCCTGTTTTTCAGGAATATTATTCCTCCATACAACAGATGTGGCAAAATATGGTGATTAAAAGACATGATTAAGAACTTAACAGAGAACTGAAAGCAAAGGTGAAGTGTTTATTAATACAGATTTGACCAAATTTGTAAACATTGAGTAAAATAAACATTCCTACTTTATTTGACAAGGAACGGTATCAGAGATCAAATACTGAATTAAAACCAGAAAGCAAAGGCATTTAGATGATGAAATATTTTTTAAACCATTGGTAGGAGGCATTATATTGGTATTGGCTGGACAGATAAGCGTGCAACTTTGTTAAATTAGGCCCTTTCACTGGTCCTGGCAATCACCACTAGGAGGGGACATTATTCTCATACACTGTTTGGCTGAGCCAAAGTCCTTTTAGGCAAGTCCCTCCACCCGGCAGCCATATTGCAACACTTTTTGGGCGCAAGGCTTTACGACACCAATCTTGCTCCAGCGGCAAGATCACAACGTATGATTTTGGAAGATGTCTTCACAACACAACATATGATTGGCTTAATGTATTCACAACACAGCACATGATTGGCTCAATGTATTCACATGTCGACGTTTTGCCGCAGAAGCGGTGTGATATGCGTAGACAACTGCCATTACAAACTAACCCCATGCATTTCTATGGAGGATTTTTTCAGTGCTGTGTCTCCTCATTAGATAGTCTCTGGCTGAGCTTCTCAGTTTACCTGAGATTCAATGTGTGAATTCACCTTGCAGTCACGTGACGAAGGAGAAAAAATAATTAAAACGATTCAGCTAAAAACTGGCAGTGGTATACTTTCTGAAAGTATAGTATAATGCTGCAGCAGTAGACATTATGAGCTAACACAAACCTTAAGTCAAAAAACAGTCAGTTGCTTTGATACTTGCTTGCAACAGCATCAAATTGGTTTAACCTACTTTAAGCATCACAGGAACAGAGCAGTGTCTCAGATCGGATCTTTCGCATCTTTCGCATTAGTGGCACCTTGCCCTGCATCCACAAGAGGTAAGTTCAGCCCAGGATGGTGAGGCCTCAGACGAATGGCCAGCGTAAGCTTCTGAGAGGCCTCAGATAGACGGCCAGTGTGAGGAGAAGGAGCTATCATCTGTTGGGCTCCTCCCCCACTCAAGAGGAGATGACGACTAGGACTTGCCAGATCATGCAATATGGGCCAATGAGAACATGAACAGAAATGAAATATTAACAGAAATGAAACATGAAATGAGCGTGACATTTTTCTGTCATTTTTAGCACCGTATGGAGATGGTATCAGCTGTTAGTCCCTCCCCTCCTCCACACAGTCAGTATGTGTGAACTGACGCCCTCAGCCTCTGTGCAGCAGAGAGGATGCAGTATGAAACACAGCACAAAGAACCAGTAAAGGGATATTCCACCATTTGGGGAAATACACTAATTTTCTACCTCCCCTCGAGTTAAACAATTGAGTTTTACCTTTCCATAGTTCATCCAGCCGTTCTCTGAGTCTGACAGTAGCACTTTTAGCTCCAGCTCATTGAATCAGATTAGACCGTTAGCATCTCTTCTATAAGCTAACGGTCTAATCTGATTCAATGAGCTGGAGCTAAAAGTGCTTCTGTCAGACTCAGAGAACGGCTGGATGAAAAGTGGAGTATCGCTTTAACAACCACCGCTACTATTTCCATTGCTACACCCACTGTATACTAGGGATAAATTAATGCACATTGAAAACAAAATGATAAGTAAAATATTATGCAAAAACCAACAATTAAGAGAAAGAAAAAAAAACGTAAAAGCACAAACAGTGTACTTCCCTTTATTGTTCTAGTCGTAGGCATCCATTAGATTTGTGTTATAATGAGAGAGGTGAGCTGGTGATGGAGCCGGTTGGTTCTGGTTCTGACACATTGGTATCAGCAGTGGGAAGGAGATGATGAGAATTGGACAGATCTAAGACCTTGTTGGAAAGCTACAGCTGGAAGAGTGCATTGCTCTACTGAAGTGGGAAAGGCGTGTGTGTGTGTGTGTATTGCTCTGCTTAAGTGGGAAAGGTGTGTGTGTGTGTGTATTGCTCTGCTTAAGTGGGAAAGGTGTGGATGTCCTGGATGGAGAAATGACAGCTCGGTCACCAGCTTGTCCCTTGTGTGATTGAGACTTCAGACTGGAACCAGAACAACAATATGGATTTTAAATACTGTGTAATTGTAAGTCCTGTTACACAAGAGAGTGAGAGGTGAATATGTATGTTTGTGTGTGTGAGAGAGAGAGAGTATCTGTGAAATGAGGAAGGATAAATTACCCTCATCATACCCTGTTTCCTTACAGAGCTGCATTTTCACTTCCTCTAATGTTTCAGTGTAGTCTCAGACAATTTAGAAGTATCAACTGGGGTAAGTGTCAACACAAATGTTCTTAATACGAATGAACAAGTGAAAACAATGTATTACCGAGTTGAGATGATGATGATTATGATGAAATAATATATTATTCAACTGTGACTGAGAAACTGCATATTATTCATAAAATAGACTCTAAAATGCATGAACATCCTGGCAGGTTTTCATTATGCACAGAATCAGATGCATCATTCTGCTGTTATGCACACTGGGTATGTATATCATATTGTAACACTGATCTCTTGCTTGGGTTGCTTTACCGTCTTATGTTTGTGGGAGTGTGCATAAGTTTAATACTGTTGTAAGTCTGTGAGTGTGCATGTGTGTGTGTGTGTGTGTGTGTGTACTGTAAGTGAGCCAGTGAGTTCTGGAGAATGAGTGTGTGCAGTGCACCCATGATGAGAGTGTTTGTGTTTCAGGTCTTCATGCCAAAACACCCCTCACTGTGACCTACTCTCCTCAGAACAGCTGTGCTCTCACAGGCTCCTCAGTGCTTCTTACCTGCAGTTACACACTTCCACCAAACTACAGTTTTTCTAGAGGATATTGGTACAAAACTGATAGTCAGAAACATGTGACGTATGTACGAGCATCTGGAACTCGTACTGAGTATAGCTACTTCTCTCCAGAGTGTAGAGTGAGAATAAGCAATCTGATTCCTAGCGACTCTGGTGTATATGACTACAGAATTAGCAGACATACCACAACCTTACAAGGAAAAGATGGAGTTACTCTCTATGTTTCAGGTAAGTACACTTTTTGCTTGGTTCATAGCTTTAATTGTAATAGTAAATATTTTATACCAGGATCAAGTGAGAGTATATTTTGCACTAGTATAAAATGGGTGCTGTGGTGATGCATGATGTGCTAGTGAGCTATTATTGCAGCCCAAAACCCCCTCTATTTTGCAGAAGTAACCAGAAGGTTCAACCAAAATGGTGGAAGCTAAATACTAGCCCTATACATATAACTTGGAAACATGTATGAGAATAAAAGATAAATATTATTTTTTAAATGTCTAAACTCCCCTGATGTGCACCCATTTCTTTTTTTCCATCACTCCAACCATTTAATATTGGCATATTAAACTGAGAGCCATACAACGGTGCTGGGTAACACACACACAATTACCCATATCATGTGAAGTGAATACAGGGTTGAGGAACCTTTTTATTGCCTGATGTGCATAGACTGGGGAACATAGAACATTGGAACCTAGAACTGGGTAGCATATGAAGCGTTGTCATTTCTGGGAATAGAACCCTGGGAACACAATGTTGACCCCAATATAAGTGAATATTTATCAACATCTTACACTAACTTAGACAAGACTAACAGACTCATTTTAGTCTTAATTTTATCACTTGAGCTTTTGAGTCTGAACTGATGGACTACTGGGCTACTGAGCTTTTTGCCTTTCATTTACGATGATTGTCAGTATCAGAGCCAGAGGCATTAGATACATCAGTTAATTCAAATGCAATTAAATAGATAGATAGATAGATAGATAGTAGTGATGGGCAAATGAAGCTTTGGTGAACCACTGAACCACAGCAGTGTGAACCTAGCGACACTAGCTGAAAAGCAAAAAGATGGCTGCCACACATACATTTTTCAACATAAAAGTCCTCAGCAAACCAATATTTTTGGTTACATATACTGGTTTGGGTAAGGACTGTTATTTTGAAAAATCTACATGTGGCAGCCATATTGGATTTTTTCATTAGTGTTGCTAGCTTCACACTGCTGTGGTTTAGTGGTTCACCAAAGCTTCATTTGCCCATCACTAATAGATAGATAGTGTGAGGTCACGAGAGGCTGCGTCCTGGAGGGGCGCTACATTCCCCTGAGATGGCTGCAGTCACGGACAGCTTTGGCTCCATCTGCTGGTGGAGTTGGAAACTCCACCCCTCAACACTGATCCCAACAAGTATTCCAGTGATGAGCGAAGTACTTTAAGGCGCAGAAAGTGCTCAGAGTGGGGTTTGGGAGACAAGGGTTGTCTGTAGAGAAGCTACAGACCGTCACTTTCCAGAAGTACAACTTGAATTGAGCTCGGCGCTGACTAAAGTAAGGCTGAAGTCTCCCAAACCCTGGGACTTGAAGAGACATTAAGTTTTGACTGTTGAAAGATCAACCTTATCCTTAGTTACCCTTTGAACTTGGCATACCTTTTGTTAATTCCCAAGAACTTTAAAAAACCCTTATAACCTTGTCCTTCAGGCCCCGCTGATCCGGCCTCTCATGATATCAGGTGTGGAGGGACAGTTCAAGCGCTAATAGTGTTGTCAGGGGGACACTGGACAGTTTATCCCAACCAAATTGGCGTAGACCACCAGCCAAGTTCAAAAGGGTAGCCAAAGCTGTCTGTGACTGCAGCCCATCTCAGGGGAATGTAGCCCCTCCAGAATCCAGCCTCTTCAGGTAAGTATTCCAGTCTTCACATCACAATAGATAGATAGAGAGATAGATAGATAGATAACTGTGTCCTTTTATTGATCCCCAAGGGGGATCTCGTGTGTCAAGGTCTCAGTAGCATACAGACATCACACACAGCATTCACTAACAGCAGAAAAAGTAATTAAAAGTATATAATATAAAAAAACACAAGCAATAAGGACAGTAGAATATAAAGAATATAGGACCCTGGGAACATAGGGATGACCCCAATATTCAGAACTTAGTCAAGACCAACAGATGCATTTTATTCTTCATTTTAGCACGTTGTCATTATCAGGCATTACTAGATAAATCGGGTTAATTCAAATGTAATTGTGTGTGTGTATGAGAGTGAGAAGTTTAGTTGAAAACTTTAATATATCCTGCTTTCTGATCTAGATGCTCCACGTAAGGACTGTTGGGGAGTGTCCTACTCGTCCACCAGCTTCTGTGCCTCGAGGGGCTCAACGGTGGACATTCCCTGCACATACGGATTCCCCAGAGACCAGACAGTCACCACAACACACTGGTACAGAGAGGTGGAGAACGGTCAGGATCCTATAGACCTGCATCTGGAGGAAGACTATGAGGGCAGAGTGGAACATCTCAGTACTGAGGAGCATAACTGCACTCTGAGAATCAGAGACGTGGGAGAAACTGATTCAGGAAAATATCGATTCAGATACAAGACAAACACAAGAGGAGGGGCCTTCTCTGGTGATGTGGTGACAATCTCAGTCACAGGTACTGTAAGTACATCAATTAAGTTATAATATATAATAAAGGTTTTAGAGAGTAACTCCTGCCATTTTTGCCAGAACTGCAGGTGTCAATGACAGCTGATACAGTAACAGAGGGAAGCAATGTGACACTGACCTGTGATACAACCAGCTGCTACCTGAAGGCTGACACCCCCTTCATCTGGTACAAAAACACACAGCCAACCAGACACAGAGCCATCAACAGCACCCTCCACCTAAACCCAGTCAGCAGTGAGGATGCAGGCAGCTACTCCTGTGCTGTTAGAGGACATGAACAACATCAATCACCTGAGGCTGCTTTAGATGTCAGATGTATGTGAGAGAGCAGCTACTGGATATTAACTTGTCAATTAAATTTAACTGATAGAATGTCAACAAATGTTAAACTGATTATAAGTGAGACCAAACAAGTAAAGGAAAAAAGTCTGAATGGTAGTGTTATTCTTTCTGTTGGTAGATCCACCACGGAACACTGCTGTATTTGTGGATCACCATGGTGAAGTAGTGGCGGGTGATTCGGTGAATCTGACCTGCCGGAGTGATGCCAATCCACCGGTACACACCTACACCTGGTACAGGAAGACGGGAAATCAAACCTCACTCCTAGGAGGAGGCCAGAGTTACGTTGTCGCTAACATCAGCTATGAGACCAGTGGACTCTACTACTGTGTTGCACAGAATAGTGTTGGTGAACAGCACTCGGCTGCTGTGTCAGTGCCAATAGCAGGTAACATCACCTTTTGAGATTATGTTCTTCACTGGAATAATGCCATTAAACTTAGTATTGATGATTAGGCCTATTTTTGGCTGGTTTTATGGTTGACAGGTTTTATGGTTGACAGGTAGAGACAAGTTTGTCAACTATAGTGTGTCAGTTAGTTTTGCACTCTCATTGTTTTCTCACCATTTGGAAGCCTACTTGTTAGTAAACGTGCTAATAATGATAAGTGAAAAATCCTGTGGTACAGTGGTTTCAGCACCCGTACCACATTTGGGTCCAAGTGCCCACAGGGACCTAGATTCGAGTCCGACCCAGGTCATTTCCCAATCCTACCCCATATCTCTCTTCCACTCGCTTCCTGTCAGTTGCTTCACTGTCCTATCACAATAAAGGCAAAAAGACCAAGAAATATACTAAGGGCAATGATTGGTCACTATTGTGAAACATTGTGATTAAGTGTGCTTAAATATTTTGTTTACAGGGCAAGGCTTTGCTAAGTATGTAGCCATTGGGATCCTTGTTGTAGTGGCTCTCCTACTGCTCCCCTGCCTTCTGTGTCTGAGGTGAGAAATATTTGTCCTTCAAATGACTTTCATAATATAATAATGTGGTAAAACATATAGTAATACGGTAACATTATATGTTCATTTTGTTGATGTTTCATGAGTACTGGCCCTAAGTCTTTCTTCTCCACAACAGCAGGCGGAAATCTAACGCTCCCCCCACAACAGGAAGCACAACGATTTCGCAACAGGTGAGCATACTTACTGTGCTAAAGAGAGACAAACAAACTCAAAATCAATGACAGCAGAGACCAAACTGACACACTTGATAGATTCAATCCAGGCAGGATTGTCCAAATTCTTATGATCTCAACGCAGCACTATATTACTTTGATCTAAAACTAACAGTTACTTAAAATGTGTGTAAAACCTTTCAAACACCTACTGCCGTACTGGCATTAGTATGATGACATATTTTCAGCATTGTTGCACTGTGAAAAGTTTTCTTTCAGATGTGAGGTGAGTACATCCCAAAACACAGAACTGCGCAGTGCATATGCTGGATGGTACACAGATAGATAGAGGAAGGACTGAAAGGGTGATTCCAGGAATCATGGTTTCATCAGACCAGTTCTACTTGTGTAATCTTAGTGAGACAATGTAAGGCCAGCCTAAACTCCAGGAGCTAGAATTAGGGTTTCCACTCATCCCGGTTTTACAGGAATTGTTTTTTTTTTTAATAGCCTGTCCCGGAAAATGTATACTATCCACTCTCTCGGGACACTGAATATCCTGGTTTTCAAAAGGCTATGTGAATATGTATGTTTAATTTACTATTTTCTCGCCACTTGAAATAGCCTGCGTTGTACACAGAGCGGTCGGTGTCTCTTGTGTGTAGAATACATTATCATTGGCTCTGTAGCCTATCTAGCGAGTCTGTCTTGGCAGCTAGGCTACTACAGGCGGCAGAAGCAGTGAAGATTGAATAGTCTACCTAATGTCAAATATTCAACGTTGTTTGTTACCGTTAATGTGGATGGCGAGGCAGAGGACAAAGATGACAGTTTGTCCACAAGACTGACAGGCCAGTAAAAAAGAAAATGACACGTTCAACATAATAAGTTATTCCAATGTTTCATTGAGACACACTAAATATAAGTGGCTATAGATGTGGCTAAGGTATGGTAAATGCAAATCTAATGTCATCCCTCTCTTACCTCTCTTTAGCAAAGAGGGAGCAAAAGCAAGCACAAGATACTTGAGATGATTAAAATTGTCAGGGCCATGCACAAAGGCCAATTTGGTCTAATGTCTAATGGACATTTTCACTTATGAGCAAAGCGGTTCGTCGGGTCATCGATATGTCCAGGTTTTTTTTTTTTTTTATCAGACATACTGTGGTTACCCTAAGCTGGGTACAATTAGTTTTTCTTTTTTGAGTTGTTTGATGCACAACTTCCTCTTTTCCTCCAGCAGGCAGACTCAAGCCCGGTGTACGATGACGTATTGACCTCCGACCCCTCATGCAGACGAAACACAGAAGCAGACAATGACGTCCAGTATGCCAGCGTTAGGTTCAAGGGCTCGGACAAAGCAGAGGTGGGCCCATACGCTGACGTTCAGCGTCTTCACACCCAAACAGCACAGGAGGACATTGAGTACGCTTCAATACATTTATCCAGACAAAGGACACTTCCCAGTGAGTAGTTTTGCCTTCACCATACCAACTTAATGCACAGACATAATGTGGTATGTCTGTAGTGTCTTGTTAGGAGAGAAACGGGGGTAATACACTTTTACTCATCTGTACCACTCTTTAAACGCAAACACACACAACCAAAACGCAGCTGTTCCCATAAAACCAACACCGCTAGACTCAAACTTCAGAGTGGTAGCACCAAGGATCCTTGATTACTACTCCGCTTTAACCCTCTCTGGTAGCACCCTTGCAGTGTACTGCAACAATGATTCATTCTGTTGCTTTGTCTGTGGGGTAATGTGTCATGTACACTGATGCTTTGTCTGTGAGGTAATGTGCCATGTACACTGTTGCTTTGTGTGCGATGTGTGTTTAGTTATTTTGAGAATGATGTGCACTAAACAAACTATCTGTTTGAGGATGATTCGATGAGATGTTTATGTTTGTCTATAGAACTGAAGAGGACCCTGTGATCTACAGTACAGTTAACAAGCCCCTCAGGACACGAAAATGACAAGCATCACTTCCCATCAGTGTTTTCCATTTGTATATGCATGTCCTGTGTCACTGGGCTTCTACCATTGTAGCCTAACAAAATTGCCTTTAAATGTCGAAACACTTCATTGTAATTGGCTACTGCTTTACTTGAAAATATGTTCTTTCTTCTTGCATTGCATCTACCAAGCAGGGAGATAAAGATCAGTAGTTTTACTCAAACTACTTGAGCACGTATAGGCTATGGAAAATTTTTCAAATCTAGCAAGTAGAAAAGATTAAGTGAATGACGTGAAAGTGAAAGTAAGACATTCGAAAGGCCAACAAAAGTTAAGGTTGCTTTTGATAGTACAAATTAGGGCTGTCAATCGATTAAAAAAATAATCGAATTAATTACATACTCTGTTTAAAGCAACACCAAAGAGTTTTTTGTACCTTAAAATAATGTTTCCAAAATAGTTTCCGTGGTTCATCAACTCGTAACAGGGTGAACGGCACTTCTGCATTCGCTTCGCGGCCCTCTATCGGCTATAACCGCACTATGTTGGGTGCAACGCGTCAGTAATCACATTACAGTTCCTACAGTGTGTGAGCAAGGTAATAGCCTTCTCCGAATAAGGTAATAGCCTTCTCCGATGAGTTTTAGTTATTCGTGTCTAGTTATTGAATAACTACAACTCATCGGAGAAGGCTATATTACCTTACTACTGAGCGGGAAACAGTGCACAACTAACTAATGACTAGTCTGATGTCAATCACACCAGAAATTGATTAAAAAAATAACAGGGTGTTACAAGCTAGGACTGCCACTGTTTTCAGTGTGAAGAAGAGCATCTAGGCTATTAATGACAGAAGGAACGCAACTCGCAAGCGCACTTCACTCAAAGCAGTTCAATGTTTTGCAAGTTGTGTGCATGTCACCATTCAACTTTTATGAAGGAGTGTGTGCGAGCTGGGCAGCAACGCTTCCATAAAGCAATTCGAACTTGCACAATTTTTAAAAGCAGTAGGAAGTGCCGTGTTCATTAACTTTTGAAGGCAGATTAGCTATTTGTAAGAAATGCCTGGTAGGCCTACAGCGCAACTTGGTTTGGACTAGGCTACCTAATGTTTCACAACTGTAATTAATTAAATAATAAATAAAAGGGGACGATATCTATAATGTCCATATCAACAAAGTAGCCTAATGTAGCTTGTTAATCCTCAGAGTCATCATGAAGGCCTTCTACACTTCAGCGGTTGAGAGTGTTCTAACTGGTAGCATCATCACCTGGTATGGGAACTCCACAGTTAGAGATTGTAGTACTCTGCAGAGAGTAGTCGCCAGCTGAACGCACTATTAGAACTCAACTTCCTGCTCTACAAGATATCTATTCCAGAAGAGTACTCCTAAGAGCCCAAAAGATTCTGAAGGACTCTTCTCATCCTAACAATGGATTATTCCTACTGCTGAAATCAAGAAGACACCTATGTAGTCACAAAGCCAGAACTGAGACTCAGGAGAAGTTTTTATCCCCAGGCCATCCGAACTCTGAACTCACACTATACTGACTTTGCACTCATTCACTCCTCAGCACTCATGCCCCCCACACACACACACACCTACAAGACTTTTAGCACTTTTACATCCCTCACCCTATGCTATAGACCTTTTATTATTTTCTTATTTCATCACACGTCAAAACACACACACACACACACACACACACATATCTGACTTTCTCCAACTTTTGCACATCTCCATAGAACTTTTTATTTATTTTTGATTTCCTCCATCTACCCATGTCCTTGATTGCCTAGCCTTTCTGCCCCCCCACCCCCATCCCCAACACCCCCACAAAAAACACACACATTAACATCACTGTCATCACCTCACATACATACAGCACACTGCTTGCTACAGTAAGCCTCCTCTACTTGCTGCACACTGCCCCCCTACATACACAGCACATTGTCTTCAGGATCTTCTCCAACACACATCCTCTACATACTTACAGCACACTGCCCCCACCTACCCACACGCACACCACACACACACACACACACAGTCACTGCTACACTCCCCTCCCGCCCACACACACATCTTCATCACTCACATACATCATACATACAGTACTCTGCTTGCAATAGTAAGTCCCTTCACCATACTTGCAGGCCCTCTCCCCTACATACACAGCACATTATTTCATCAGGAAGCTTCTCCAACACACATCCCCAACATACTTACAGCACACTGTTGCCCCCAATACACAGCACATTGTCTCATGAGGAAGCTTCCAACACACATATTGCACACTGCCCTCTCCCCACATACACAGCACACTATCACATCTCCCCTGTCATCCCCCAACACACACACCAAGACCCCTGGCAGTTGGGTTAGCCCCTTGAGCCGTGGATCTGCCCAAGGTTTCTTCCTTGGAAAGGGAGTTTTTCCTTGCCCCTGTTGCTCTTGGGTGCTCCTTGTTGGTGCCCCCCCCCCCCAATTCCTATCCTCCCTCACCTTTCTTATGCAGCCCTTGCCACTTAATCTACTAAACCCCTCTTCTACTGCACTTTTACCCCCACTTTGCACAAATAGGCTGACACCAGACATAATTTCACTGCATTTCTTACTTCCAGTAACTATATGCATGTGACAATAAACTTCCTTGTATCCTTGTATCCTTGTCCCTTGCCTACCAGGTGGATGTAAACAAAGCTATAGAACCTAGAATACGTCACATGAAAAACGTTAATAGACCCTTTCAAGAGAGTTCCATTATCAGCATCATAGTTGGCCCCACAAGACTTCCTTTTTAACATTCCATATGTTATCTTAATGCAGAGGAAGTAGATTGGGGCCCAAATAGAACGTTCAAGCATTGTTTTTGTTTACCTTGTTGAAAGGGTCTATAGGCTAATGACAACCACTGCCTCTGGAAAATAAACAAACAGTAGGCCTAGATACATTGAAAGCACAATTTGAAGCCATCCCGAGGTGACAGCTGGAGCTGTAGAGTTGGAGTCTCCGATGCACAGGAGGACATTACGCTTAACTCAGGAACTTTACAATACAATTAATCATACTAGACCAGAATAAATGTTATTGGATTTGGCTACATTTCAAATCCATCCCTCCACACATGTTGCATTGATTGAGAATGAACGTCTCAAAGTGGAGCGCTGTCTGCTCCCTGGGGGTGTTGCCTGGGCGCTCTGCTGGTGTTTTGCTCATCGGTTTTGACCCATGGGCAGAAAGTTTAAGGTTTTTCAACAGTGACGCTGCACCGTTTTTTCCGCGGAGGTTTTTTTTTTTTTTTTTTCGTGGATTTTGTTTATTAAAAGATATTTTGAGCCAAAAGTGAGGGGGCCATTGTCCCCCGGGCCACTGTGCTTCCGGCGCCTATGCCATCTGGCCCACAGTCTTTAAAGTGAAAAGGAAAAAAAAAAGATGAAAATTTACATATATAAATTTAGTTGCCACTTTTATCCCAAATGACTTGTAAGTCCGGCATTACAGATAAGCAATAGTGTGATACGAGTATGTTGAAATGAGGAAGTTGTGTGGATGGTAGGAGTTTATGTGTTAGTCCAGAATAGAGCTCCCTCCTTCAGCCACATGATGAGAGAGGGAAAGAGGAAGTGAGAGTAGGCCTCCTTGTTGTTCTAGACCACCACTCTCAGTTCCCCTGAAGCTGTTCTGTTGCCCGGACGCCTCATCTGAGGGTAAGAATGGATGATTTAAAAGTACTTTAAATACAAATATGTGTATTTGATTGTCGGCATTGACTATGATTTAGCTCCAAATGGATATCTTGCATCTACAGATGCAACATAATACTTTGAGTGTCAACTTATTCATCAGATTTACATAAGTGAATTTGTTTCTCTAACTGCCATGCTCTCAGTTCATCTGTTTGTGGTCTTTGTGTGGTAATTTTTTTTTACACTTTCCTATTTTGTAGGAAAATAATATAAATAACTACAATAACTTACAAAAAGAAGTAATGAACTCCACATATCAAACCTCTGGTGGTGTGACACCAAATTGACTGAGACTGTTTTGTATAACATTAAATCATTGCCATCAGGAATGTGCATCACACACTTTGTAGTCGGCAGTATTGTTATTAAAATAAATAAACCACATTTTGTCCATCATTTGTTTCTTTCTCATCCATGTTTTTCACTTTTTTTTTGTAAAGTTATAAACCAGAGCTTGTTATTCCAGGCTAAGATATCCATCCTGAAACACCATGAAAGGAACCACTCTTACATATTTTCTTTTATTCACTACTGGTAAGTTTTTTATGTTGAGATGTCGATAGCTTATGTTGAGCTTTTGCTTTGTGCTGCACTGAAATAGTGCTACATAATTAAACACTTCATGCCTTTTGATAGGCCTATAATTATGGCTAAATCATTGATGGGTGCTGTTTGATAGAACACTATGTGTTTATCTTCTGTTAAAGGGACACCAGGCAACGTTTTCGTGTTAATTACTCATCTTCGTAAGTCGGTATATGGTTAAATGACTCATTACAGGGCGAATTAAGACTCGCTCGCCCGCCCCTACTGCCTGTAGGAAGAATATCCCGCTTGCAAGTTCACTGTATCGTACCCGGCGACCGAAGCAGTTTCAGTTTCCATCCTGCATCCACAGCACAGAGGAAGGCTAACGAAACGCTAGCGATTGTTGCAAACGTGTGTATAATGGCAGAGCCGGCGAAGAAGCAGCGAAAACCCTTGATGGAAGATGCAAAGAAAAGGAAAAGAGCTTCAGACCAAGCGAGGGGGAGTTTTGTAGAGAAAAAGCATCAGGCTTGCCTGGTGTCCCTTTAAGCTGAAGTCAAATGACAAGTTCTGCTCTGATCACTTGCAGATACTCTCACATTTTCACACAAATTCCTTAAATCTTTATTCACATATCTCTCTCTCTGTATAATATATATATATATATATATATATATATATATATATATATATATTTGGTTCCAATATATATATATATATCCATTTCAATGAATTTTGATAAATAATTTCCCATGTAATAGACATGTAAATAATAAACATGTAAATAACACAAATGTTTTGAAAAATGGAGATATAGGGTTTTGGAACCAAACTCCAAATGTATATACAGTATATATACGAATGCCTCTTCACATGATCTAATTACATATTGTGTGTGTGTGTGTCTATCTGTCTAACATTATGTTTCAGGTCTTCAGGCTATAGTTATAAACTACCATGCTAAGGAGGTTTGTTCACTCAAAGGGTCCACAGTGGTTCTTAAGTGCTCGTATGATATTCCTACTGGTGACAGTTTCATAGCAGGGTTTTGGTATAAAAATGATTCGAAAATACCAATACAATTGAATGTCCCAAATGTAAATCGTTTTGTGTACAATTCACACACTTGTGTGCTGAGGATAGCCAACCTGACACTACACGACTCAGGTTTTTATGAATATAAAATCACAACAAAACCATCCACATCAAGCCTGAGGGACTCTAGTAGAGTCAATGTCCATGTTGCGGGTAAGTTTCTCTTTTTACGTTTTTGGCATGCTAAATAACTTCCTGTTGAATGTAAACATATGATTCTTATAGCTTATTATATACATTATATTCTTGTGCTATGAATGAATTGATTCTGTTTATTTCAGTAATGAAACAATAGCCTGTATGATGCCTGCAGGGAAGATCATGAACATTGTATTTATGTAAAGTTCCCTCTAGTGATCTGTGAGTGAGTGAGTGAGCTTTGTGTAATTGTGAGTGTGAAACAAATGTTTAATGTACCATCAAATATTCTACACATAACATCTTTAATTTATGCTGATTGTTGACATCAAATGTATTAGATAACTCAGGTCAGAGGGCTGATTAAATTGTAATGTGTATCTGTGTTCGAGAGTACAAGAGTCATTCAGCCACACACTTTAATATATCCTATCCTCCAATCTAGATGCTCCACGTAAGGACTGTTGGGGAGTGTCCTACTCGTCCACCAGCTTCTGTGTCTTGATGGGCTCAACGGTGGACATTCCCTGCACATACGGATTCCCCACAGACCAGACAGTCACCACAACACTCTGGTACAGAGAGGATAAGAGGCGTAAGGTGCTTATAGACCTGCGTCTGGAGGAAGACTATGAGGGCAGAGTGGAACATCTCAGTACTGAGGAGCATAACTGCACTCTGAGAATCAGAGACGTGGGAGCAACTGATTCAGGACAATATCGATTCAGATACGTGACAAACACAACAGGAGGGGCCTTCTCTGGTGGACTAGTAACTATCTCTGTCACAGGTATGTCAATTAATAAAATAATTTCAATTCATTAATGACGAGATTGAGAAGATAACTTTTTTGCCCAGGGCAAATATTTTATAATATTGTCAATATTACAGTGGCACTTTTGGTCTAATCAGCCAAAATAGACACATGTAATCCTCTGTTAGTTACTCACCATTGACTTCACGTTCCTCACTCTGGCCTATAGGACACTTACTGGATCCGCACCTTGCTTTTTAATTCCATGATCCAACTCTACGTCCCCTCTCGCCCACTGGTTCTCTGATGAGAATGTCGGCCCTCCATCAACACTAAGAGTAACTTGCTATTTTGTTGTAATTTTACTCTCTAGATCTACAGGTGTCAATGGCTGCTGGTACATTAACTGAGGGAGGCAATGTGACACTGACCTGTGACACCAGCTGCAAACTAAAGGCCGTCACCCCCTTCATCTGGTACAAGAACACACGGCCAACCAGACACAGAGCCATGAACAGCACCCTCCACCTAAACCCAGTCAGCAGTGAGGATGCAGGCAGCTACTCCTGTGCTGTTAGAGGACATGAACAACATCGATCACCTGAGGCTGCTTTAGATGTCAGATGTATGTGAGAGAGTAGCTACTGGATATTAACGATCAGTTAAATGTAGATTAACAAATATATTTATTATTTAAATAAGTGGATAGATAATAAATAAATAAATAATGCAATCTAACAAATGAATAAAATAAAGCAATAATAATAATGATAGTGATAAAAAAAAAGACGTGTATCATTGTTGATGTTTTTGTTGGCAGATGCACCGAGGAACACTGCTGTGCTTGCTGCTCCCCATGGTGACAGAGCAGTGGGCGAATCGCTGTCTCTGACCTGCACCAGTGATGCTAATCCACCTGTGCACAACTACACTTGGCACAGGAAGGTTGGTGATGAACTCAAATTGATAGGAGCAGGCCAGAGTTACGTTGTCGCTAACATCAGCTATGAGACCAGTGGACTCTACTACTGTGTTGCACAGAATAGTGTTGGTGAACAGCACTCGGCTGCTGTGTCAGTGCCAATAGCAGGTGAGATCACCTGTTTAAATTGTCCTCTTCACCGGCATACTATTATTCATAAAGTATTGATGACTAGGCCTATTCTTATTACAGAGATAATTCAGATTTTGCTTGAGGCCTGCCACATGATCATGTTGTCATCCATGATTGACAGTTGAGCACAGGCTCTCATGTAGTCATAACCAAAGTTCTGTCTCTTCAGTGAATACTTTAGTATGGTAGAGTGGAACACCACTAATGATCATGTGTCAGTGCAAATTTGTTACATTACAATCCATAATATTGTGAGATGGGTGTAAAGTTGTGAAGCTGAATTACTACTAGTGTTTTGTGATTAGTTAGCTGGTGTGTCTAAATATTCTGCTGTCCTATAGGGCAAGGCTCTGCTAAGGGTGCAGCTATCGGGATTCTTATAGTAGTACCACTCCTACTGATCCCAGGCCTTCTGTGGCTGAGGTGAGAGATACAAAAGTTTAAGCTCCTTGACTTTACATGCACCAGGACCTTAGTTAGTATGGTCATAATATAAACTATGGTAAAAACAAAAGATACTAATATGATCATTTTTTTAAGTATATTTTTTGGGCTTTTTATGCCTTTAATTTGATAGGACAGTGGAGAATGACAGGAAGTGAGTGGGAGAGAGAGTCGGGGTGGGATCTGGACCACGGGGCGGGAATCAAACCCAGGTAGCCGGCGTGACGGTGCCCCTGCCAGTTGTGCCACGGCTGGGGGCGATAAATCATTTTTTATCATGATTATTACGGGCAGCCGTGGCCTACTGGTTAGCGCTTCGGACTTGTAACTGGAGGGTTGCCATTTCGAACCCCGACTGGTAGGCCACGGCTGAGATGCCCTTGAGCAAGTCACCTAACCCCTCACTGCTCCCCGAGTGCCGCTGTTGTTGCAGGCACCTCACTGCACCGGGATTAGTGTGTGCTTCACCTCACTGTGTGTTCGCAGTGTGTTTCTAATTCACGGATTGGGATAAATGCAGCGACCAAATTTCCCTCACGGGATCAAAAGAGTATATATACTTATTAGGCCTGTCAATCGATTAAAAAATTAAATTAATCTAAATTAATCGCATATATGATTTTTGCTGTGAAAGTATTTTAGTGACATTAAAGTTCAAAAACTCTTTTATTATTATTTTAATAATGGCCATAATAATCTATGATATGACCTAATATGCTGAGGAAATAAATTCAAAAGTGCTTCGGGAAGAAGTTTTTTTTATCACATACATTGCAGAGGACTTTATTTTAATCAACACTTTATTTTTATCAACACCATCAAGCCATTTTTGAAAAGTAAATGTTCCAATCAATGATCTAGGCAGCACATTTTCTTCTCTCTCATTTTACAGTCTAATGGTAACTGACTACAACGGCTCGTCATACAGAATCGATTAATCTGCGTTATTTTTTTTAATCAGTTATTTTTTCTCAAATTAATTAATTGAAATTAATCAGTTAATTTGACAGCCCTAATACTTATACTTATTATCATGGTTATTTTTTTGTTTTGTTACTTTTTGTTGATTTGTTGAAGTGAACAGTGTAGAACTGGCCCTAAACTTTTCTCCTCCCTTAACAGAAAACAAAAGTCTAGGAATCCTGCCTCGAAAGGAAACACAACAATTTCTGTACAACAGGTGAGGATGGTGACTGTGTAGCCAATGCCTGTGCCTAGATGACACTGGTGATATGTGATGGGATCAGGGAAAAACCATCACATGGCGAAATTTCACCAACTTATGATTCTGATACACCAGGATTTTGCGAGGATGGTATCCAGGCTGTTGCAAGGGGACAGTATCAGGATGTTGAATGAATCATACGTTGATGAAATTTCACCAGAGGGTTGAAACGGAGCAGAAATCAGGGATTTTTTTTTTTATTTCACCATGTGATGGGGTTTCCTAGATCTCATCATATATGAAGAGTAAGTCGAACCAAATTTAGTTTAGCCAGGATAATGTTTTTTTTTTTTTTTGAAGATTAAAATTGGAAAGATTTTATTTTCACTTCTGCTTTTGGAATGGGTAAGGCGAAACGTGTATTAAAGTATGAAAATGTGACACATTTTTTCTGTTTGGTTTAAGTCTTCAGTCGCTGAAAACCTCAACGAGGTGTGCGTTGATGTTTTAATCAGATTATTGCAATTGTAACACACTGCAGTGCAGTGCAGCCAAGCGTTTTAGTCACGCTGATTGCAATCCGAGGCACAGTTGGAGAGGATGACTGTTTTCACTTCAGCCACAGTTTCTGTTTTTGGCGCAGGTTGAGCAACTTCCTTTTTTCTTTCCGCAGACAGACCCAAGTCCGGTATATGACGACGTAGCTGCAGTAGCAGTGGCCTCTGATCTCGCATGGAGACGAAAAACGGAAGCGCACAATGACGTTCAGTACGCCAGCGTTCAGTTCAAAAGCTCGAAGGAAGCTAAGATGGCACCCTACGCTAGTGTTGAGCACCCCCAAACCCAAACAGCACAGGAGGATGTTCAGTACGCTTTACTGAATTTCTCCAGACCAAAGGACACTCCTCCGTGAGTAGTTTTGCCTTAACCATTCCAACTGAATCCACAGGCATGACATGATGTGATGGGACATAATTTTGTTGCTGTGTGGATGGGGTGACATGACATGCATTTTGGATGACGTGATTTTATTATTGTCAATAGAGCTGAAGTGGATCCTGTGATCTACAATACAGTGACCAAACCCCCCAGGACACGAATACATTGAGCATCACTTCCCATCAAGAACAAAGATGAATGTTATTTTTCAAGGATATATTTGCTGAAACCTTTGTTATTAACAAGAATGGAATGTATATTCCTGTGTTCTTATTTCATCCTGGCATGCGTATAATAAATATTCACTTATGTGCCACCAGTCTTTATGTGTCTTTATGTGTCCAAGCCAAAAGCTGGTGCTCGCTGGTATGCAGAGGTGGAAAGTAACAAATTACATTTACTCACGTTACTGTATTGAGTAAAGACTAATGACAACCAAAAGGAAGGGAAAAGATTGTGCCCGGAACCACTACAGTGACAATGATCAGCATGTAGCCTACTACAATGTACACACCCATATTGGCCACACAGGCCTAGGTAAGTGTCACACCCATTATTTCCTGAAATGTCAACATGTGGCACATATTTGGATACAGGGAATGAACAATCTTGTTTGTGAAATTTGAAACCTCCAGCAGCTTCTATGTTGTCAGGAGGCGGAGCCAAACATTGGAAAATGTAGATTTCTAGGGGGCACTACAGAGTCTGTGAATGTGTGAGTTGTGATTTTACTTAGCTCATGTTTTTTATGTCATACATAGATGTCACATGCCAAATTTAGTAAGTCTATGAGCTATGCAAGTTAGAAATGCTAACCCTAGGTGTAGATGGCCATAATTTGCATAGGTCAGACAGGCCTTAATAGGATTACACCAGTTAATTCAAGGTAGTACCAGCATGTGGCACATTTTTGATACACGGGATGATTACAAACTAGTTTGTGAAATTTGGGACATCTCATGGCTTGTGTGTTGCCAGGAGGCGGAGCCAAATGTAGGAAATATTGGATTTCTAGGAATTAGATTTCTAGGGGGCGCTATAGAGTCTGTGAATATGTGAGATGCGATTTTACTATACAGTCATATTTTGTGTTATATACGGATGTCACTTGCAAAATTTTATCAGTCTAGGAGGTATGCAAGACACAAATGCTAACCCTAGGTTTAGATGTTCTTGATTTGCATAGGTTAGATAGGCCATGATAGAGTTACAGCAGTTTTTTTACTAATACCAACATGTGTCACATATATTGATAAGGGGGTAAAAACAAAGCAGCTTGTGAATTTTGAGACCTCTAGCTGCTTGTGTTGCCAGGAGGCGGAACCAAAGATTGAAAAGGGGCAGCTACAAAGTCTGAAAGTGTGAGGGTTGTCCTAGTTACTTATGTGAAGTGTACATGTCCATGAATTTCTAAGGTCAGATAGGTCAGATAAGGTAAAACCAGTCATTTTCAACTAATAACATGTGGCACAAATTGATAAAGGGGATAGAAATAAACTGGTTTGTCGTATTTGACACCTGTAGCTGAGTGTAGCTGAGTGTGTGTTGTTTTAGCTTCCTGGATGTGTGAGGTCGTTTCAGGTTATTTCACTTCAAGGTGTCTGGATGTGTGAGGTAATTTCACTCCGACCCCATATTTGCAAAGCCTAGTTTAATAGGTCATAGCTCAGACAGGCCTTTGTAGGGTCACACCAATTACTTCACAACATTTGCACATATAATAAATACATGTGATGGAAAAAGACTTATCTGAGGTTAATTTAAGCCTTGACCTTGCTGATCATAAACAGGGTGCAGTATACCTGTGCACAGGTAGAACCAACAAGTGTTTGGACTTCCTAAAGCTGAGGTTACCCAGCACTGTTGAGCAGTGTTTAAAATTCTCCCTCGACAGGGATTCTCAACCCTGCTCCCTTTCTATTCATCAGTAGAACATTGTATACAAAAGCCATTGCAATTTCTCAAATGACGTTGGCGCAAAGTCATGAAAGTGTCAATAAATGTTGGTAGTGGAATAAGATAGAACAGACCTCATTAATAGCATAAACAACAAGAGTCCCTCTCCTGTCGCGCACACACTTTGCGCACATGGAACATGAATCCATTACTACAGACCAGGGTTCACAACTGTTATTGACAGTAAAGGCCTAGTCACAATCAGTATAAGCTGTGGGCAGTATTGTTAATCCAAGCACCATTTACCCCTTACAGTATTACACCTCAACACAGAAAACTGTTGTTTTCAGACACACATATTACACATTGCACTTCACTACATCTCCTCAAAAAATTGGAATTACTAAACAGACATCTCTAATACCATCACAACAAAACTAACAATTACATTCAGTGGATTAATCTCTTGATCATTTCTCCAATTAATCAGTTAGTTGTTTGATCAATGAAATGTGAGAAAATTATGAAAATGCTTAATGTGGTTTAATGTACCTACACCACGATCAACCATTAGGCCTACCAAATTTCTCTGTCATATTGAACCTGATGACCACTGAAAAAACCCAAAAGTTGCAAGCTTTTCACTTCATATTCAGGTGACAAATGTTAGTAATATTAGCCATTTTGTTGTGTTATATTATGTGATTTGCAAAATATAGCTATTTATGTAATTTGACTACATTTCCCATGACGTACACCGTTCACTTCAATCGTGCTTACCACGAGTTCGCTGAAATTTGCAGTTCACTGAAGCACAAGTTGAAGTTCATTATCATGTAGGCTACTCATTCCATTATTTATCAGTATTTACATTTATTGTGCTGAAGAGACAACAGAATATTAATGAAAAAGAACTTGGAAATTGGAGTGCTAATATGAAAATATGAATAAAATCAGCCTGGGAAACTTTACATGAATTGACCAATCACAGGACATCTCGTTTTGATATATACAGTAAACCCATGCATGATACACAATCAGTCCTTGCATGCAATCATTGCTTATTGACAAAGTTATACAGCGATTGTTGCCTTCATTCTGAAAACTATCAGCGTTCGACATTCTGAGCTGAAAAAGGGTTTGTTTTGCATGTCTGTATTCTATTTTTACGTGATACAGTCCTATTCTATGCGATGCATTTTGCATTTTTTGTGTAACGTTAACTGTTAGCTTGTTAGGATGCACGGCAGTCTAGCGAAATGAACGTGGTTGCTGATGTGATACACTAAATTATGCAAAAATGCACAGATGAAGTTGTAGTTTGTGATGTTTTTTTTTTTTTTCATTTAAAATCTATACTGCTTCCTAACACAAATTGCACAAGTAGCCAACATATTATTTTGTACATGCATTTGATCAAGTTTCAGTAGGTTTGCTGTGGCAGACACCTGTACTGAGCTAACGTTATTTGGCAGGTCATGTTATTATACCATCAGCAGGAAAATGCCACAGTAACACATCATTTATCTGCGAAGGCTGTTGTGTCATGTAATTGTTTTTCATGGAATACATTGATGCACTAAATTAAATATGCAACTTCTCGTGACAGAAAATATGTGTGGAGAGCGTCACTTGGTACCATACATGTACCATACTATTTTCCCCGAGGCATCTCCAGGGATGAAGGTGAGATAATCAAATTTATGAACCTATGTAGATGTTATATTTACATTATGTCTTTCTCTTTGCACACCAGAAATGTGTTTGACTCTGCCTGCCTCGGTCCTATTTCTAGCATGCACGCATTTTCGGCGCAGGTTGCATGTGCATGGCGTGAGCGTGGCCTGAGCGTTTCGGCTGCGTTGCAGACAGTTGACAGATTGATTATCCAATTTTATCCAGTTACCAAAAGTAACTGGATAAAATTGGATAATTACAGTTTCATGCACTGTACTGCACTATGTTCTTCCTAGACTTCTTATTACAGTGCATGCAAATGCACTGTATTGTTATCTGATTTTCTTCTTCCGACTTATTTTTATTATTATTATTATTATTATTATTATCATCATAGGCCCTAATTTGACTTGAACCGCTTATCGTAGAAACTTGATTCAAATTCTGTTGACCAGTCCTGAACCCGGGAATGTCCACGGTTCGTGTGACTCCAAAGGTGTTTGTCTCAGGGACTTCACGGACCCTGAGGCATTGTGATCCGTCTGCCTGGTCAGTGGTAAGTGAATGTTCCTAAACATTGACTCATAGCAGTTGTGGAAGCAGCACTAAGTGTTACATGTACATGTACACAAAGTCCGTAGTGGGAGACGTTTGTGGTGTCGGAAAAGTGGTGGTCTAAGTGACGGAGGCAGGGAAAGTGTCATTGACATTGGTCAGACAGGTTTTATGAGTAGTGTCAAGGAGTTGTCATTTGGAGTGGATGAGTTGTTGGGAGAGATCTTGGCTGCTGACGTGAATTTGAGTTGTGGGCCTGATATACCAGTAGTTAGCCCAGTGTATGAACATAAATTGAAAGGTGGATCAAAGTGTTATGGACGTATGCATAGAAAACAGCCAATAGACTACGTACATGTGTCGGAGACAATTAAACAGCTTTTGAACTAGATGTACCGCATAGCGGTACACAATATGACCGCCGCTCAGTCCTGTACATCCGTTCCGCGAAAATAAATCACACTTCAATTTGTCTCCATATTTTACTCCATCCCCCACTCTTGAAACTTTTGTGTATGCTTGTTTGGCATGCCTGAGTGTGTGTGTGCGGCTGCACAGAAAGTAGCCTACTGGTGCTGAAAAGGTGAATAGATTGTAGAATAGCCAAAGAAGATGTAGCATTGTTATAAAACCTTTAAAATCTAAACAATCACAAGTAGGGCAGTTCATCACAGTTCATTCATTGCAACTGGATTGATGAAAGGTCACTTACACCTGTAGGCTACATTGTATTTGGGAAAAGCAAAAGCTATCAGCATGATGTTATTTATTTATTTATTTTTTATGTATTTATAAACAAAAACATCTCTGTCAGTTCCATGCCGTTTTCAACAGCTATCAAAAACAAAGGTCATTTTTGGATGGATGGATTTTTTGTGAATGTTTCTTCTTCTACATAAGATTTGTGTCATCTTTAGTTCATGTAATACTTTATTGTCAATGCACAATTTAAGTAACAGTAGTCTGAAACGTTATTGTTAATGCACAAATTAAGTAACAGTAGCCTAGTCTGAAACGAAATGCTGTTTTACATCTAACCAGTGGTGCAAATAACTGACATGTCCAAATGGGCCTTGATGAAATGCGTCGCTAGACTGTTCATACACATTTTAACAAGCCAAAGTTGAAGAGCTTTTGTCCGTTATTGTTCGAGCAAATATAGGCTGATTCATGTTCCCTTGCATTGTTTAACTGAGGTCCATGGCTAGTCTGGCTTTCATCAGACCAAGCTCAATCTTTTAAGAAATCAAAAAATAAATAGCGGGCAGATAAGGCTGGGTTCACCCAGCCTAGTCCATAGGCACCCGATATTGTTTAATTTTCCGATTGAGATATACACGCTCTGGCTATTCTAAATGCAAAAATGCATCAGGGAGTTATGACAAAACGGTAACTAACAAACTAGATCCCAATAGAAAGCTGTTAGCTTCCCTAAGCTACAGGTAGGATTATAAGGTAGGCCTATTTACAACATAAATTGTCAATAGGCTATGCTGGCGACACAAATAGAATCTCCTTTGAAACCAATGGCTTACGCCTTTACAGTATCAAGCGGACTTAAACTGTCATATCGCGGGGCGAAAAGTTGTAATAACATTCACGCTCCATGAGTCAAGGAAAGCGAATGAAGTAGCCACTTCTAAATGGGACCCACTACACAGTAGCTTAAGGTGTTTTGCTAAAGCAGCCATAATGAAATGAAGGTGTCATTGTTTGGATACTTCACACACACGCAGCTTTTTAATTTCACAGACTACAACTACCAAGCTGTAATCAAAGCACATCGATTCCCCTCTCACACCCTGCATGCACTTAAAACAAAATAAACAGGCGCCTCAGTCTCACGCATGTATAGGCAAAACTGTATCAGACCGGTGTAACGTTGGTAAATCTTCCATTGCACAGAATGATTTTGTAGCACGTGCAATAAATGACAGTCGAACGATACAAACAGTGCTGCTATACATTTGCTTGGTATAACCGCATTTATAGTTTTCTACAAATGCAATCAATCAAATGCCTCCATCACTCAACCAACGCTTAACGGTAACATTACCTAGGTCCTTATTGATATTACAAGATTAACGCACCTGCAGTAAAACCAAGCATGTCCGATAAACATCCTCAGATTTATTTCGGCTTCAAGAAGAAATGGGAATTACACTTCATGTGAACATCGCCCTATCCTTATTAGATGTTCGCTGCGTAAATTACAGTCCTTGTAGGAAGCGTCCATTGTTTTTCCAACCCACTTTTAACTTCCAACAAAATTACGTCTCACTGCAACGATGCGCCATCTAGTGGACAAACGACTACTTCTCGCCAATACTGAAAATGCAGGATGGTGGTGGTCCCCGGGGACGAAATGAAATTTTTCCGTAAAAGTCTAGTGGGGCTACATACCCACCAAATTTCATGTACCCCGGTGGTTCGGTGTCCCGGGTATCAATGACCAAAAATTCAGGGAGTAGATGACGGGAAAAATTCTTGAATTATGTGCATGTGTGCGTGTACAAATGTATGTTTATGTGTGTGTGTGTGTGTGTGTATGTGCGTGCTTGTGTGTTTGCCTGCGTATGTGTGTTTGTGCATGTGCATGCATGCATCGCATGTCTACTGTGTGAGTATGTGTCATAATGCATGATTACTGTAAATGTATGTGTGGGCGTGTGTATCTGTTTATGCACAATTGTGCACATGGAATGGGTTAACATGACCCCTGGAGGCAAACATACGGAAAAAATTGGTCATCCTAGGCCCTACAGTTCTCAAGATATTCACAGAGAACTGTGTCTGCCCCCACCCTCCTTTAGGGGTCCAGTCCAGCGGGGGGCTACAGATCAAAACGAAGAATGACGGTTCCATGCTATCCATGTGGGGGTACATGCCCACCAAGTTTTGTGTACCCCGGTCTTTCAGTGTCCCGGGAATCCTTGTTGGTGTACGTCACTAAATGTACACATAAATTATTTTATTGTAAGGCCCCCCATGAACGAAAGTACACAAAACTTGGCATGCATTCGGAGGGTGTCATAATGATCCTACACTTTTAATTTCGTGCAGTTTTGACCTTGTCAGCCAGAGATATTGTGATGAAAACACCTAATTTTTTTTTTTTTGAATTTTTAACTAGGTGGCACTATACATGAAATAAGTGGTAATGGGATGGGTTGACATGCCCCCTTAAGACCAACATACATAAAAAAGGTGGACCTCCTAGGCCCTACGGTTCTCGAGATATTCACAGAAAACTGTCTCCGGCCACCTACAGGCCAGTTGGTGTATAGTAACATAAATTAATTTATTGTGTGGCCCCCCATGAACGGAATTCCACAAAACTTGGCGTGCATACAGAGGGTGTCATAATGATCCTACACTACCAATTTCGTGCAGTTTTGACTATGTTAGGTCACAGATACCTTCAATTACAACACCTCATTTTTACTTTTTTGTGTTTAACTACGTGGCGCTATACATGAAATGAGTGGTTATGGAATGGGTTGACATGGCCCCTTGAGATCAACATACAAAAAAAAAATGGTCCTCCTAAACCCAACGGTTTTCGAGATATTCACAGAAAACTGTGTCTGCCCTACCCTCCTTTCGGGGGGTCCAGTCCAGCGGGGGGGCTACAGATCAAAACGAAAAACGATGGTTCCATGCTATCCATGTGGGGTTACATGCCCACCAAGTTTCGTGTACCCCGGTCTTTCAGTGTCCCGGGAATCATTGACGGAAATTTGGGCATGCGAAAAAGAAAAAAAAAAAAAAAAAAAAAAAAATCTGACTAAACCTATATGACCGCTTCGCTGCGCGGCGGTCATAATAAGAACGTTTGTGTTGACACTTACCCCAGCTGAGAATTCATCTGTGACTACCACAGTCAGTATATATCTATGTGTGACTACAATGAAACTTCAGAGGAATGGAAAATGCTTAGAAAGGAAATGGACGGTATAAGTGCTCTGTTGAGGTTATTTCTACTTCCTGTGTGTCTCCTCTGCTGCACAGAGGCTGAGGACCTCAGTTCACACATACCCACATGTGGAGGAGGGTAAGTTGCATGATACAACTCAGTGCTAAAAAATACACCGGAAGTGGTTACACATTTCCTGTGGCCCGTGTCGCATGATCTGGCCAGTCGTAGTTGTCATCTCCACTTGAGTCAACCAGTTGATGTCTCCTCCCCTCTCAAGGGGCGTCTGTGTCTGAGGCCTCACAATCCTGTGCTGAACTTACCTCTTGTGGATGCAGGGCAAGCTTAGCCTAGAAATCTAGATTTGCTGCCTAGCGCAACCTGGGCTAGTCTAGCAACTCTCCGTTGGCTTGCGGGCTGGGAAAATTAAACTTTGATAGGGCCAATCACATCGTGTATAGAGTCGTTAGGCGGGCTTAACATACTGTAATGATTGATGGCAGAGTTGAAAGGGTTCGACGTGAATTCACTGCTACTTGAAAACAAAGAAGGTGGATGTTGCTGTTGGCGAACAGTGTGACACAAGTTAAGCTTTTTTTAAGTTGGCAAAAGTTTGAACTAGCCAACTACATGTAGCTCCGCTGGTGGGAAAACGCGTGGGACTCATGAGTTGTAGTGCTATCCTATAGACCTCTGAAGTTCGCCTACAAAAAAGAACCAAAACGGCCATCTTTGCCCATTTAAGGAGTTCCGGTTGTTAATTGAAGCTAACTACCTATGGCAAGTTTGCAAATTAGCTCTGGGGTAGCAAAAATCTAAGTGTGCCGCCTTCACATACCGGAGATCACAGTATCCACTCGAAGGCAGAGGACAAAAGTGTGTTCAGGATAACGTCTGCATTTCAGACCTTTTCATCCCCGCGAGAGTTTAACAGGTGACCACATGACACCATATGACCACCATGTCAATCCACTCGCTGAATCTCAGGTGAACTGAGAAGCTCAACAGTGTTTGCGAATAATGTCACCACCTATTGATAATTGCAAGGAACTGTCCAAGGGCCTAATTTTACAAAGGTTCACCCATATGTTAAAATACAAAGGTGAAAAGTCTGGTTTGAGTATTTTCATTTAACAGTGATTTGGACACTATAAGGACCCATTAGACAGGTAAAGCCACACCTATTTGTCATATATAACCCTAACCTCCTATGTTGGCTATTTTAGGCGGGTCTCCCCATTGGAAGTTGATCAGGCTTCCGTAGGGAGGTTTGCATTCAGAGGTATTTTGTTTATGCCTAGGCCCGGTCAATATGGCCAACTTGTGGATGGTTTTGGTCCCAGAGGTTATCTGGAACACAGCATATAAGAGTTGGCGCAAGCATTGGTTTCATTGTGATGATCTGCAGAGTCACCACAACCAAACATTAGCTTTCTAACACAGAATCACACCGGTCCCATAGAAATGGGAATCAGAACACCAGAGAAAAAGGTTAGAATAAAGTGAAACTTTTATATATATATTGATCACATGATAAAAAGCAAGAGGCACATTAATCTAACCTGAATGATCTGAGTACTAAAAACACAGCATTGGAGAAAGAGGTAAAGGAAAAGAAAGGATAGAAAATAATTAGTCACGCTGCCCGATCTTGTGAGGCTCCTTGGCCTCGCTATCTTCTCCCGGACCCAGTGGTTTGGGATGGCTGCTCTTGAGCAGGTGCGCTGGGACTGCTCTGTGGATAGCGTTTAGTAGGTGGCCCGACGAGGATGACGTGAGGCGAAATGAAAGAGTAAAGAAAGGTATGAGAAGAGTCAGGAACATGTTGGAGGGGGATAGAAGGGGTGATTGTAAAGCAGAGAAATGAAATTGAAGTAAAGACCAAGTAAAAGTCGAAGCCCCAGACTACGGGAGAATGTCCCTTTTAAAGGAGGAAAACTCATCCCCTAACAAATCATTGGCTTCTTAAAATCCACAAGTTACAGACATTGCCCACAAAAAGGGTGCCTCTCCCACAGAGTTCAGAGTCAAGTCCAAGTCATGTAACAGAGTGTTGGATACAACGGAAAGAAAATAACATAAAAACAAACAAAAGGCAGATATAATGGCATCCATCTTGATTTCAATCTACACACAGGATGCATCTTGATTTCAATCTACACACAGGATGCATCATGAATTCAATCTACACACAGGATCCATCTTGATTTCAATCTACACACAGGATGCATCTTGATTTCAATCTACACACAGGATGCATCATGAATTCAATCTACACACAGGATCCATCTTGATTTCAATCTACACACAGGATGCATCTTGATTTCAATCTACACACAGGATCCATCTTGAATTCAATCTACACACAGGATCCATCTTGATTTCAATCTACACACAGGATGCATCTTGAATTCAATCTACACACAGGATGCATCTTGAATTCAATCTACACACAGGATGCATCTTGAATTCAATCTACACACAGGATGCATCTTGAATTCAATCTACACACAGGATGCATCTTGAATTCAATCTACACACAGGATGCATCATGAATTCAATCTACACACAGGATGCATCTTGATTTCAATCTACACACAGGATGCATCATGAATTCAATCTACACACAGGATGCATCTTGAATTCAATCTACACACAGGATGCATCATGAATTCAATCTACACACAGGATGCATCTTGATTTCAATCTACACACAGGATGCATCATGAATTCAATCTACACACAGGATGCATCATGAATTCAATCTACACACAGGATGCATCTTGATTTCAATCTACACACAGGATGCATCATGAATTCAATCTACACACAGGATGCATCATGAATTCAATCTACACACAGGATGCATCTTGATTTCAATCTACACACAGGATGCATCTTGATTTCAATCTACACACAGGATGCATCATGAATTCAGGTCTAATTCTTATGAAGTTGGTCACCGTTTTTCATAAGTTTGCATTACAGTTCATACATGTCATTGGTATAGGTTACAATGTACAGTATATGCCTCAATATGAAACCGTTTAATCATTCAGTTCAAAGATGAAATGCACTCTTGTCCAACAAGGCAGCACTCTGCCACCCCTCACCCTGCGCACTACAGGCTGCATAATGAATATCACCAGTATACCCACTGCAGAAACCCAGACTACACCACTGGGAAATAGCAATAGAAGCGTCTGCATCTGCATTCAGTCTTCATAAGGGGTCAGAGGTCACTATGTTGTTGTACACTGGGCTTGAGTCTGCCTCCTGGATGAAAAGAGGAAGTTGAGGAAACAGTAACTCCAAAAATAAAAAAAAAATGTCTAGCTCCTAGAATTTAGTCTGGCTCTGCAAGCTTGTTTCTCTCAGTTAATTTCCTCACTGAGATTACACAAGTTGAACTGGTCTGGTGAAACCAGGCTACCTAGAATCATCCTGGCAGTCTCTCCTCTATCTATCTGTGTCCAATCCAGCATATGCATTGTGCAGTTCTGTGTTCTGGGATGTAGGCTACTCACTTCACACCTGAAAGAAAACTTTACTGAATATACTGTATGTCAGCAAGTTTGTAGCAGCACTAATAAGGCTCTAGGTGTTTGCAGGTTCTACATGTCTTTTAAGCAGCTTGCTAGTTTTGGACCAAAACATATAGTGCTGCATTAAGATAATAATAATTAGGACAATCCAGTCTGGACTGAATCTATTGTTTGGGCCGTCATT
Source organism: Alosa alosa (assembly GCF_017589495.1). Classification (NCBI taxonomy): domain Eukaryota; kingdom Metazoa; phylum Chordata; class Actinopteri; order Clupeiformes; family Clupeidae; genus Alosa; species Alosa alosa. The sequence continues at coordinate 22,644,205 of NC_063195.1, read as the reverse complement.
GATTAGTTTGTTTGATAGTTTCTCTTTAGCACAGTCAGTTTGCTCACCTGTTGTGAAATCGTTGTGCTGCCTGTTTTTTGGGGAGCGCTAGATTTACACCTGCAGTTGTGGAGAAGAAAGGCTTAGGACCAGGGAATCATCAAGGGAAAAATCAACAAAACATATCAACAAAAAATATAATACCATATTATATATTTACCACATTATTGTATTGGTTCCATAATGACTGTTGTTTACACACAAAAAAAAAGTAATTTTGTGGAAAATGTTTTCTCACCTCAGACAGAGAAGGTAGGGGAGCAGCAGGAGAGCTACTACAATAAGGATCCTAATGGCTACATACTTAGCCCAGCCTTGCCCTATAAACAGAATCACAATGTTTCACAATAGTGACCAATAAAATTACTTTTATAGCTGAACAGTAGTATTAGTCAAAGTAGTGGGCTTGGATCATGAACCCTTGGAATATGAGGCAAGAGAGCTAGTGAGCATGCTATTAGTTCTGTACTATATGGTGAAAGGGAGTACGCTAACACGTGTGAATGATCAGTTACTTGCATGTACATGCCTTGAAACCATACAGTTCTGTAATTGGTACCCACTTGCTTTTACACTAGTCCATAGTAGCCCGTTTACTTAGGACTCCAAACAGGGAGAAAACAATCATTTGTCATAAGAGTGCACAATTGACTCCGACACACGATTGAATAATCTGACAAAAGGTGATCTTACCTGCTATTGGCACTGACACAGCAGCCGAGTGCTGTTCACCAACACTATTCTGTGCAACACAGTAGTAGAGTCCACTGGTCTCATAGCTGATGTTAGCGACAACGTAACTCTGGCCTCCTCCTAGCAGTGAGATTTGAGTTCCCATCTTCCTGTACCAGGTGTAGGTGTGTACCGGTGGATTGGCATCACTCCGGCAGGTCAGATTCACCGACTCACCCAACACTATTTCACCATGGTGATCCACAAGCACAGCGGTGTTCCGTGGTGCATCTGCCAACACAAAGACCAACAGTTATATTTAGACTTTTTTCTTCATCTGTTTGGTCCATTTCTAATGCTGTTAATTATTTGTCACATATACCAGTAATCAGTTTAACCTTTGTTGACATTCTTTTTCATCAGTTAAATTTAATTGACAAGTTAATATCCAGTAGCTGCTCTCTCACATACATCTGACATCTAAAGCAGTGTCAGGTGATCGATGTTGTTCATGTCCTCTAAAAGCACAGGAGTAGCTGCCTGCATCCTCACTGCTGACCGGGTTTAGGTGGAGGGTGTTGTTGATGGCTCTGTGTCTGGTAGGCTGTGTGTTCTTGTACCAGATGAAGATGATGTCGGCCTTTTGTTTGCAGTTGGTGTCACAGGTCAGTGTCACATTGCCTCCCTCAGTAACTGTACCAGCTGTCAATAAGACATGGAGATCTGAAAAAATGTCAGGGGTTACTGTCTCAAACCAATCATCATCTTAAAAATCATTTATTAAAACTTCATCGATGTACTTACCTGTTACTGAGAAAGCACCCATTTTTGAATAGTGCAAAATAAAACTCAAATGATTCTAACATTTACAATTATAATTAAAGCTGTAAACCAAGCAAAAAGTGTATTTACCTGTAACAGAGAGAGTAACTCCATATTTGCCTTGTAGGTATGTGAAAGATGGTGCCATAATTCTGTACTCATATACACCAGAGTCGCTAGGAATCAGATTGTTTATCATCACACTACATTCAGGGGAGTTGTAGTCATATTTAACACGAGTTTCAGATGCTTTCACAAGCGTCACATGTTTCTGACCATCAGTTTTGTACCAATATCCTGCTCCAAAATAGTAGTTTTGTGGAAGTGTGTAACTGCAGGTAAGGAGCACTGAGGAGCCTGCGAGAGCACAGGTGTTCTGAGGAGAGTAGGTCACAGTGAGCGGTGGTTGGGCATGAATACCTGAAACACATACACACTCATCATGGATGCACACACTCACTCTTCATCACTCACTGACTAGCTCACCCACACACACACATAAACACTCACACACAGATACACTCTCTCTCTCTCACACACACACACACACACACAAATGAAGTCTGTGTCTGTAATGTCAATCACAACTTGTTACCCCTTTCAGGAACAACTGTATTAAACATATTCACACTCACACAAACATAAGATGGTAAACCCAAGCAAGATATCAGTGTTACAATATGATATACATACCCAGTGTGTATAACAGCAGAATGATGCATCTGATTCTGTGCATTTTCTTGTGCATAGTGAAAACCTACCAGGATGTTCATGCATTTTAGAGGAGTCTATTGAATGACTAATGGACTCAGAGTTTCATTCACATATCACCCTCATCATCATAATCATCATTAGGCCTATCATAATCATCATCATCATAATCATCATCTCAACTCTGTAATACGCTTTTCGCTTGTTCATTCATATCAATTGAAATAAGCATGATGGGTTCTTTTTTACCCCAGTTGATATCTCTTTGTCCGTGACTTCAGTGAAACTTTAGAGGAACTGAGAATGCGGCTTTAAAAGAAAACGGGAGGGTTATTAGTGTTCTGCTGACGTCATTTGTACTTCCTCATTTCACTCTCTCTATCACACACACACACACACACACTTATTTATTTATTTTTTTTATAAATGCACCTCAGAATGGTAGATAGTGCCTTCAAACGTTCTAACAATATTAATAATCATATTGAGAAGGTCCTTATTACCACTGAATGGCTTTACTAAAACTACGTAAGTACATACGACCTACAGTAAAGAGACTTCCTCTGCTGTTTATCACAGGAAGCACCACCCTAAACATCACACATCTGTCATGATTGAGGAGTGGTGTCATTTTTAGTTTTAGCTTTTGAAAAAATTTGTGTATGTTTGTATATATACAGTTTTCAAAAAAGTGAGGCCACATGTGAAGGAAGGGCTGTGGCTAACAGCTGATACTCCACACGGTGCTAAAAAAGACAGAAAACGGTCACACCGGTTTCAAAAGCAGGTTGTTTCTGTGGCCCATATGATATGATCTGACACGTCCTAGTTGTCATCTCCTCTTAACTGCTTTTGAAATCAAAAATTTTGGATTTATATATTTTGTTGAATATATAGTATATAATCTATGCACTTATACAAAATTAGTGGATTTTACAGTGGAACCGGAATGTTTTCAGACCCTTTCAAGTTTTACACATTTTGTTATGTTTAAAATGGATTCAATTCATTTTTTCTCCCATTAATCTAAATATAATACTCCAACATTCCAGAACAAAAAACAGATTTTTGGAGTCTTTGTAAATTTATAAAAAATAAAAGACCATTTACATAAGTATTCAGACCCTTTGTTATGATGCTTGCAATTGAGCTCTGTTGCATCCTACTTCTATCAATGGTCCTTGAGATGCCTCTACAGTTTGATTGGAGTCCACCTGTGCCTGAATGAATTCACTGGACATTAGTAGGAGAGGCACACATCTCTTTTTATATAAGGTCTCACAGTTGATGGTGTATGTCAGAGTGAAAACCAAGTCACAAGGGTTGAGAGAATTGTCCGTAGACCTGCGAGACAGGGTTGTGTGAAGACAAAGATCTGAGGAAGGATACAAGAACATTTCTGCAGCATTGAAAGTGCCCAAGAGCACGGTAGCCTCCATCATTCTCAAATGGAAAAGTTTGGGACAACCGACAGTCTTCCTAGATCTGGCCGCTCAGCTCCAGACTCAGCTAACTGAGTAATCCGGGACGAAGGGCCTTTCTCAGACAGGTAACCAAGTCATTATGAATGAGATCCAGAGTTCCTTTGAGACGATGAGAGAAGCGTAAAGAAGGACTGTTTCTTTTACATTTTTTTTTTTTAACAAAATTAAATTAATCCATTTTAAGATCAGTCTGAAAAATAACAAAATGGGGAAAACTTGAAAAGGTCTGAAAACATTCCGGTTGCACTGTATGTAGAACACACTAATCATACTGTATGTGAGGAAGTCAATCTACTGTAAGCACAACACCCTAAATCACAAACAACCAAGCCAAAACAAATACTACACCCTTCACAATCAGCCACAGTATGTCAGCTAGACAAGATCCAAAGAAAAACAAATTAACTCCCCAACTCTATATAAGTTGGGTTTGTGGGAGAGGCGGTGGCATCCACCCTCCTAGAGTGTCCATTAGACACCTGAGCCTCTCAGCAGGCCTAAATCCCACTCGTGGACACACCTTAGAGGATCTGTATTTAACAGTCCAGACATAAAGGTCCCACATACATCAGGCCTTGGTCAAGGAGCAAGGAACAATCTGGAACATCTCCACACACGCACAGTGAAGGAACATGGACCTCAGAGCATCCCTCTCTCTCCTAGTGCTGTTGCTGGGTTTGTGTAAGGGTCTGGCCTTCATGGTAAGATTTTCAAGGCTATACAAATCTCTCTCTGGGCTAAACATATTAAAAAAGCAACATACTAAAAACATGCTATAGTTTTAATGGTATACAGTCTGTGAAGGATTTGACTTAGTTCACCCTATTAGGGTATAGTATATCTCACTATATAGTTATTGAGTATTAAACCCTAAATAATTGTAAACCATTACATCACAGATACATGTATACAGTATATAGCTAAAATACATTAGTTAGTTTTAATCATTGTCAGTTGTACTGTGTATGTTGATTGCAGTGCAAGCCTGTCAGCTAGATATCTGATTGCAAGGCCTGTTAGCTCGCTAATTAAAAGAAAAATGTCAATCATGCCTTTTTAAAAAAAACAGGCTACTTTAAGGGTGTGGTGTGTCTCTTACAGATGGTGAGAGATGGTGTTGACATTGAAAAGCTTATCGACGATGCAGACAACGTGGACTTAACAACCCAGATTCTGTCCGCTAACAATGGCAGGTTTCACCTTTAACCTCTCACAGAGCTTCAGTCAATTCATACTTAATTTCATATCTTGATGGAATAACTAACTTAAAAATGTAACATAGTTGTGTGTAACATGTGACATAGTTATAAACATGCCATGGCAGATGACATGAAACATCACGTCGCCTACCCATTTTTTATCAGCTCAGGCAAACAATCGCCATTAGCTAAGACCAGGGGATGTGGACAGTAACTAAGTACATTTACTTGATTACTTAAGTATGATTTTTGAGTATCTGTACTTTGCTAAAGTATTAATGTTTTTGAAAACTTGTGACTATTTGACAGTGACAGTTTAGATTTGAACAATTGCAAAGTTATACAATAGGTTACATTTTTTGTTGGATGTAAGGAACTAGGATGTATACCCTATCAATTGCCAAATAAACATAGGCTCTGGATGATTACAAACATTGAAGGGGTCTATCACAAAACAGTTTATGTAACATGGCTATAAGCCGCCATCAGGGTTGGGTCAGATTACTTTGAAATGTAATCCATTACTGACTACAAATTACATGGCAATTTTTGTAATCAGTAACGTAATCAATTGGATTACCAAAAACATGTAACATAATCTGATTACTTTAGGATTACTTTTAGATTACTTCAATAAATATGCCCATTAAGTAAAAGACACCACCACAGAATTGATTAAAGAATTCTGATTCTATTTTTCTCTGCTCTTCTCCAAACATGCACAACTCCGCTTAACCTTTATAAGGGCACACCTGGACAAAGAATTCAGCTTTTGCTGGATTTTTTTTTACCCAGGGACATGGCCTGAGATTGGCATAAAAAAGGGAAGCATTAAACCCAAATGACACCATGTCCATTTCAATTGTGGAGGTGAGAAATGTATTATTTTGGGATGTTTTTCAACCAGGGGGACCTGGTGACTTTCTCAAAGTAAACGGTAACACTAAAACAAGAGGCTACATTAAGATTAGGAGGAAAAGATCAGGCAGTGTGCCGAGAGACCTGCCCCAATAGTATGTAAGTTAGTAAGTAAGTATATCTTTTGATCCTGTGAGGGACATTTGGTCTCTGCATTTATCCCAATCCGTGAATTAGTGAAGTCGAACCGGCAAGCCCAAAGGCCGAAGCCCTAACCAGTAGGCTATGGCTGCCCCAATAGGTAGCATTTGAACATTAAATCACACAATGATCCAAAACATACAGCCAAACAAGGCAAGAAATGGTTAACAGAGAACAATATCAACATTTTAGAGCGGACCTCAATCCGTCAAAAAAGTGAGCACAAGGCCAAAGTGATGGCAAATAATCGTTCCTGCCTCAAAACCCAGATTGCTGCTAAAAAGGTGCAGTCTACAATCATTGTGGAGACATGAAGGGCTGTATTTTGGGTCACCAGCGCATGGCGTAATACTCGTTATTCACCCGCGCAAAGTTGAATTCGGTATTTTGCACGTTTATTTTTTAAGCATTGCGCCCAGGGGTGTGGCAATTAACAACCTAGGGAGGGGCCTAGCGCGTTGTCTAAAAATCGCTATCATACACCACCTAAACCTGGTCAGAAGTCAATGGCGAGTTGTTCATATGCTATTTTAAGAGCGCATGTCACCAGTCATATTGGCAGGTGCACGCACCATCCTTCTATCATTCATGAACGCACACCAGCGCACGTCCATGCAAAGCATTACAAATTGCACGATTACAATGGGAAACATAATTAGAACAAAGATATTACGAAATACTGTACATCTCATAATGAGTAGTTATTCACCATCATTTGCAAATTGGTAATGACGGTTAAAAGTGATTAGGGGAGAGGCGAGAGACACGTATGGAGCACAGCTGAAGACGCACTGTCACGAGATATAAGCAACTCCTCTGCAGGATAAATGTTGTTTTATTCAGTCATTTGAGCAATATTAGGGTAAGTGTTGCTTTTTCCAGCCTATGTTTTCGGTGGTAACCTATTGTCAGTCAATAGTGAAAGTAACTGCATATAACTGTCTTGTCGTTGACTGACTCCTTGGTGAAGTTTCACTTTGCCAATGAGTTCAAATAGACGAGTGCAAATGCGTGAAGGCTATGCTAGGTTTTAGTAAAGCATGATTTAAGAATGACTATTCTATACGGTCTCGCAAGCAGCCTCCTTCAAATGCGCCTTTGAATGCCAAAATACCGATGCATTTATTTGACATATCGCGCGTTGCGCCGTTAAAGGGAATGACGGATGTCATTCTCATTGGTTTAAAATTATGTTACGCCCCAAACACACCCATATGACTGATTAAAAGACCTAGGAACACCTTGTTACGCCATGCGCTCCGCTTTTGATAGCGAAACCCCTCCCAATGTGAACTGGACATCCTACTAAATTTTAATAGACTTTTGACTAGTGACGATGCACTTTAGAATATCATGATAGGGCCCGAAGAGGCTTAGTGGGTATTATATGAACCATTTTGAGAGCTGTGGTGGTAAATAAAGATGTTTCCAGTGATTGTTTAAAAAGGGTATGAATAATTTTGAACACGCATTTTTTAATAAAACACCTTTTTTATTCCATGTTTTTACCACATTGTCTTGCAAGCTTTTGGCATGTGCAAGTGTTATTTTAATTAAGAACAAACATATTGGTCAAGAGAAAATCAATATTTGCCAGGGGTATGAATAATTTTGTTCTTAACTATATCTTAAAAAAGTCTAAAAAGTGAACATCCGAATGAACTGCTTGTCAAATTAATAGGCTATCCTAAAAAGTTGCATTATTTGCATGATAAAATGTAATCAGGTAATCCCCAACAATGTAACCTGATTACACATTTTTTATTGTAATCTGGGCTGATTATAGTTACTTGATTTTTGTAATCTGATTACGTAATCGAGATTACATGTAATCCATTACTACCCAACCCTGGCCGCCATGACATCAAGTCTTTTGAGCTTACCGATGATGGTCACATATCATTTACCGATTTATGACAAGATAATGTGTTTCACAGCATGTTTAGAGTGCTCCAGTGAAGTGCCTAATTGATTGATTGATTGATTGATTGAAATTCTTTATTGTTGTTACTGTACAAAGAATGTTTTCTAATAGAACATAAATAATAAATAAATAAAATGTCTTTGTACACTATCGGTCAAGAGGATAAACGCAATAAAGTCACAGGGCTTATTTCCATTGTGGTCCTTAAATATAAAATAATATGCAACAGTGAGTTCCTTCATGACTGACATTTCTTCCTGTAGCCTCCAGTGAGCTTCTCGTGGAGGGCGATATTGCTGTTCCGCGACAGAGGAATGCGTTAATCTGCTCCTCCTGCAAGTGGAAGAAATCTGCCAACGGCCTTGTCGAAGTGCCTGTGATTGTGAGCCCTGATTTCTGTGAGTGGGTTTCTCCATATATATATTATAGCATAAATGACCCTAATTTGAATAATGGCCAATGTGCAAAGACTAACTAAATGTAATTTAATAACTACACAAAATCAATTTGCTAATTTAACAACATGGGCAAGATGTTAAGATCAAATATTGATACATAGCTTTGCTTTTAAACAGGCTTTGCACTTTTCCTGCCATTTAAGTTAGGGCCCAATATATGTATTGTCTTGACTTTATTGTATCTAAACGAAGCTGAAACAGACATAGCCTATCATGGGGTCCTGTTTGTCCTATGGGAATTTATATACTGACCATTGGACAAATCCCTTGCTTAATGTTTGTGTTTTAATACTTAAAAACACTGACGTTTGCTTTGCTTTGTTTAGCCGTCTATGAAAGGATGAAAATCGAAAAGGCGATGCTGACCTTCACAAAAGAGACCTGCATCCGATTTGTGCCTCGCTCAACAGAGGTTGACTACATCAGCATAGAGAACGGTAAAGGGTGAGTTTGTTCCATTTGTTTGGAACGTTCTAGAACAACACAAGGAGGATCTTAATCCCTCTCTTCAGTCACTGGCATGTAGCCTGGATTTAAATTTCACTACTTTGTTTCGCTTTGTGAAGAGATTGGGAAACGTTGCCAACCCTGGCATCGTAACAGGCATAGAGTTTTCCTTAACTTTGAAATCATTGGTTCAGCCTAACCAATCACATTGATCAGGGACTCCTAACATTACTCCTACTTTGCAAAACCTTTACTAACTAATTGTAAGCTGTATTGGCAGTCAGGAAACAATGTATTTAGGCCTACTTATGCTGTACATAAATTTACACTTTTCAGACTGTAATTCTTTTTATGTTATGCTACTCCTGTTTACCACAGCCACTTTCGATTTAGAAACTAATGCCATGTCCTGTTGTGACTGATTGGCCCTCCGCCCTGGTGGGTGAGGGAAACGTTTTCTGACAGTGTGTATTGTCAGATGCTAGACTAGTACCTGAGTTAAATGAAAATGAACAGAGATACAGAGATTTGTTTTCCAAGTAATTTTAGTGGAATGTAATTAGGTTATTGTTATTTGATTTATCTTTACTCAATCAAAACAACACAACTGCACTGCACTGCATTACCTGAAATACACATTTAAATAACATGACTTGTTGATCTTTTCAAAAATGGATTTATAGCGTTTTGGAAAAGAGCTCTTTGTCTCTTTGTGTCGTTATACTGAAAACGATACCAACTACTAGATTGTTTGGTCTTGATATGAGATTAATAACACTTGGTCAGATTGTATTAGATGAGCAGTTTTTTCGTGTACCCTATAGTCCTCAATTCTCATCATTTTGTTCAGGTGCTGGTCCTACATTGGGAGAGCAGGAGGCAGGCAGTTGGTGTCCTTGAACAGGGATGAATGCATCTACAATGGCCTCATCCAGCATGAGCTCAACCACGCCCTGGGCTTCTACCACGAGCACAACAGGGCCGACAGGGACCAGTATGTGAAAGTCCACTGGGAATACGTCGACCCAGGTAAGGGATTGACCTCGCCTACTCTCTCCATTCAGCACATACATATTGAAATATAAAAAAGTTCCTTATTTTTGATAGTTTCATGGTTATTTTTAAAAGTAATGATAACATTTAAATATTATGTTATATAAGTATATCATTGCATTAGATTACATTAATAGTAATAATAATAATATTTGAATATCTATAAATTAACTTGAAAACGAGTGGCTGGTACATAAGCCTTAGACGGAACTTTTCCCTCACACTGTCATTAAACTAAAATGTTCCACTTCTATTCATCCCATTTCTATTGATTTGTCAGACCAACAATTTTAGAAAACAATATGGTAACACCATGGGCACTCCATATGACTACACATCTGTGATGCACTACTCCCGGTAAGGCAACACAACATGAAGCACTGAATTACTCACTTATACAAATATAAAAATCTACCCATACCTGTTTATCTTTATATTCATCCATCAATCAATTAATCAATCAATTAATCAATCCCTCACTCACTCACTCACTCAATCAGTCAATCAATCTGTGTCTGTCATTACATGTATCAGATGATTATTCTCTCCCCCATATCTCAATAACTACCACCCATTGGCCTCTGTAGAACTGTTTTCACCACCGTGTATGGAAAGGCAACGCTCACCCCCATCCCTGACCCGGACGTCCCCATTGGCCAGATACAGGGTCTCTCCCCCACTGACATCCTGAGGATCAAAAAGCTGTATGAATGCTGTGAGTACACACTACACAGTGCACTACTTTTTTCACTAACTGCATTGGGAACGGCCTGTAAGACACCAGAGTACAACATGGTCACCACTCCAGAGTAAATATCAGGAAGTTGAAGGGTGGGATTCACAAAGAATATTTATTATTAGTATTATTATTATTAGTAGTAGTATTATTATTATCATGTGTTTTCTAAATTAATAAATCTAAATGTAAATTCACTGGATGTATTGTTTATAAGTTTCTCATAAACAAATAGAGATGTAAATGATTAGGTGAACTTTAGAAAAGGATAACAGGATAACAGACTTGTTTTGTCATGTTTTGCTTCACTTCATAGGATTGGAGCAAATCATCAAAACAGGAATGGCGATTGTTGACTAAACATAAAAGAACATATCTCAAACCTGGAAACAATTGTGCTGCCTCTCACAACTGTGGTGAAAAATCAGATGTTATAATGTCAACTCAACAATTTCTCAAGAATGTTAATGTTACACCCTCAGTATGTGTGATACATTCATAATTTGCCATTTCAAATAAAAAGCCAACTTATTTTAATGGGTTAGGGTTAGGTTTAGGTTTAAGGTGCCTTTAACCCTTACAAGCCCGACCGTTCTAATTTAGGTTTAAGGTGCCTTTAACCCTTACAAGCCCGACCGTTCTAATTTCGTTAAAATTTTAACGATGACCAATCATCTAATATCTCAGCTGTCCAATGACTGATTTTATTTCTGAAATCTTCCCCGTACTGCTGACAACATAAGCTTCAATTTGATATGATTGGTTAAGGGGTTTATGGCCTGTTTTGGATACTTGAAGATGAGTCGTGAAAAAACTTTTCACTTCAGTCATACATTTTAACATGGACCGCCAGATGCCACCTGCACTTCGTTGGAGTTTACCTCGACTGGAAACCACACAGCTGGATAAACTGAGGTAATATATATTTTACATCGTTTCTAGTTATGGTTAATCTTAATTTGTAGTCATAAAATAATGTTATTTGACCGTAATATGCTTTCTCATCAGCGTCCAACATTATGGCATAGCGGGGGCTAAGTGCATCGTCATGTAACTTTAGCTAGCTGCATTACTCTGAACTGCTTGCAGTATTCTCGTTTGCTTTTGATATCAGTTATTTTCATTTGACAATTTCATTTAAAACCTGTTAGTATATAACCTGTAAGTAAGTTTGTTTTCTAGTACCAATTTGCTTGTTAGGTAAGCATTATATTGGCAAGTCAGTATAGCATACCAAAGCTGAATAAATCAATGGGCGCGTTTCTAAGTTTCGCGTTCTCTTACATGAAATAAGTTGAGCGATATTTTTTACTCCTCTCAATATGTAGTTGTAGAAAACAAGATGTGAAATCACGGATTCTGTCAGAAATGTAGTGCTAATTAACGTATTGCCTCTCCTCGGGTTGTTACCACTGCTAGCTAGGCAGTTTGTAGTGAACTGTTTTACCTTGCTAACTTCTAAATGACAAACATCAGGCGTGCTTGTCTCAACATTTTCTAAGATGGCATGACTTGATATTCTACTCTTCTCAATATGTAGTTTTATAGAAAACATGATGTGAAATCACATTATGTCAGAAATGTCATTATTGCATTTAAGCAGTTAGTTACTAGGTGAAATGTAATCTGTCTTTATCTTAATGGCAGCCAGGCAATCAGATTTAGGGTAGCTAAACCCATGTGTAATAAAATGACTTTTCATACTTCTAAATATTTTTGAGTTACTCAAAATGCTTCAATAGTTTAGGCTACCTCTTCTTGTGTATGTATGTGCACACATGCACACATCTGTAGTTTTGTGATTTTATTTTTTAAATTAATAAATGTATTACATTTGTATGATTTTACTGTTGTTTCAGATGGAGGATGACAAGACCTACACAGACCTCCTTGCAGGCCTGAAGAGGTAGCTGACTGCTGATGAGCTTGGCGCTCCACAATGTTGAAGACCATGTGAGGATGGAGGGTTAAGGTATAGATTTAGGTGGCGTGCGTAGGGTGGTGTAGACTGCCACTAAAACACTTGTTATGTTGATTTTTATGTTGTTGTCCCAGGCATATGTGGTTTTACCAACCGGAACGGGTGGGAGGTTGTGATTAGTAGGCCGTCATTATGCAAACACACAGTGCAGGGGCATGGGATCGAAGAGACCCCAGAAGAGTTTCACAGTTTTCTGGGATTGATCATTGACATGGGACTTCACTTCCCTCCCTAATATCCATTGCTACTGGTGAACCAAGTCTCTGAAGGGATCAGGGAGCGTTGACCAAATGAGAAATACATATTGTGTACACTTTTTCTCCATTGACATTGCTGTTTCAGTAGTTTCTTATTATTTCAAGTTTGGCAATGCAGAATTTGGTGTTGAACCTAGGTTTGGTAGCTACAGCCAGAAAGACTTTGGCGAAAATCTATCACAACAGCTGGCAGGCATTTCCGTCAAAATTTCAGCCTCGCCTTCAGCTGCTCAAACTACTACTCTGTCGTCTTTTCATCAAGTACATATTCCTGTACAGCAGGAGCCAAAGAAAAATTGTTGGCTTTGTTATAAAAACAATACATAATAACACTAAAGTAGCTTGTATGGCCTGGAGTTTAGCGGTAGGTGACTGCTTTTTTGGTAAAAAAATGTTTTCTCTATCTCGTATAGAAATATGATGAAAATTCATTTTTATGCGAATGAAATTCAATTTTAACTAATTTCGGTATACATTTGGAGAGGATTTTCAAAGACTGTTCATTACTATATCAACATTACCATATGTATTTTACATCATTTGATAGAACTGACCCTTCTGATTACAATGGTATGTATATCCCATTGATGGTATGTATTATACTCAAGAAATAAGGTTTTTTGTGTAAGGAGGTCATCCAGCACCAAAAATGGAATGTTCGGCACGGGCACGAAAGGGTTAAGTCGACGGTGGCAGCTGCCTGGAAGACGACGTCGGGGGCATAAAACACCATCGAGCGCATCACACAGAGAAGAGAATATCTATCTATCTCTGGGGTAGACGGAAAATAACCAATTTCCCAAAAGTTAGTGTGTTTCGTTAAGTCCATTAAAAAGGCAATAAAACCCCATAATGTGATAAACTCCAAATCATGTAATCAATTGTTTTAACAGATAAAGTAATGATTATGTTAATCTTATATAAAACCCAATGTAATACCTTCTGAATTAGTATTGTACAAGTTGTTGTATATGACTTTCTCTTTGTTCTTATGCCCATCATTTCTAGCCAACTACAATAAAATTTAAACTTTTAGTCAATAGTCTTCCTTGTGGACGTTGTGGTTGTGTTAAAAATTAAGTATTAATCCACAAAGAGGCAAAAAGTATAATGCACAGACAAGCAGACTGTACGGCAGAGTACAAAGATGTATTCACAACACCGGAGACAGGTTACAAGCATCTTGGCGAGCATGAGAGCAACAAGTCTGTCACAGACAAAGTTTTACCATTATTTATAGGACTAACAGGATAGTCTTGATGGATTGCATGAAATGAAAGACAAAGAGCCGTCATGATAAGGAAAAGCTGTTATTACTCCAGACTACCTAGTCCCTAAGGGCGACATCAGAGGTCATGAAACCCAAAATAACTCAGTTCATCCTTGTAATATCTACATTTTTTTAAAGTGTAAAGTTGGACAACAACAACCCCAATAGACATTTAACAGCTTAATGTTGTCTAATTACTGGAAATTTCCCCACATGTGCCCCATTTTTAGGATTTATTCCTAACGGCAAAGAAATTTTCAGGTAAGCAGAGAGATCATACATATTAGTTAAGGAATATATATGTACAATGGATTATAGAGGAGTAAATAGTATCACATACATGAAATATACTGTATGAGACACCATGCAATGATAATATGAATAGCTGTTGAATTAGGGTATATATATATATTACACGGCTCTTCAGAGTGCTGCAGATTGCTCTATTCTCAATAACAGACCGTTGCTAAGTATAACAGACCGCTGTCAAGGAAAATGGGCTTTGTGCTTCTATTTCATGTCTTTCATATTACTGCGCAAGGACTGGAACTTCATTCAAAAGTGAAAGCAGACGGTTGATCAGCTGTGTTCTAAAGAATGTTTGATTCAAGTTCAGCATGTGCTGTTGCAAACTATTTGTTTCTCACCAAAAGCCACGATGAAACGGTAACAAATAGGCTATAGCCTAGGCTATGTAGGCTAAAGAGTCACATCGTGGGGAGTTTATTGTTTCGTGTTGGCAAGTAGCCGTGTAATAAATAAGTCCCTTCAGGGCGGAACAAGACCCCTCAGTTGCACGTCGGGGTCTGGTTCACCCTGTCGGGACTTATTTTCCCAATAATGACCGGCGTTCTATATATATATATATATATATATATATATATATATATAAGGGATAATGTTGAACACACTGCTAAACACAAGCAGACTAAACACAGTTTACCCACCACTGAAATTTCAGAAATAGTTTCTCCACCTCTTATTAGCTTATTAAACAAAAGAGTTTATTCACCAATTACAACTGTTAGCATTTAAAAATCACACTGTATTATCCACAATAACAATATGTACACTCATCAACACTCTATGAACCACTTAATGTCACTTGTATTGTTATAAACATTTGACAATAACCACACCATCATCAAACATGTTTTGAATGCCTTTTCTAAAAATCTGATCCCTTACTGTGATCACAGAATTCATAGTTTACCCACCCTTTTATTTTACCACTACATTCCTGGTCTTGAAATATTCACAGGAATCCATAGGAATTAAATATTCATGTTGTTTTATCCAATATTAGTTGTGCAGATGTATAGTCCATCTTATACACACGCATGAAGCCAACAAAAAAAAGGCAAAAATAGAGCCTTTTGTGTAATTTTTCCATTTTGTGTAGTCATTCTATATCAGAACCTGACACACAATCCAAATAGTCTAGAAAAAACCTCAGAAATGCAGACTTTTATTGTCAGTATGCATTTTGGGTAACCAAAAGTCCTATGAGGAGTTTCCATAAGGCATTACAAAACCCATGAGCATACCTTGGCAAATAATGGTCTAAAATACTGATTTTTCATTTTATATTGATCTACTTTTGCACACAGCTTCGCAAGACCTGGTGCTAGGGCTCAATTGTGTTTCTAAAACCATATCAAGTGACCTAGAGTGCTGAACTGTAATCAGTTCAGAGATGCTTGTTATCTCACAGAAAGAAAAAACAATATTCTAGGCTCTGTAACTCTGTGCCAGTGCTTCCTAAGAAAATACAGGATCTTAGCTTTCTAAAGATGTCCAGCATTTGATGGTAGGCCAAAAGAACACACTGCCCTCTGAAGTAGGCAGTGCAATGTTGGGGGAGAAAGCCAAAAAAGGCAGGTTATTGGAAGATTTTAAAAAAGAGAGACTGGCACTCTTGCACTCTGGTAACATTTGTGTGGTCCAGGTGCTGTTGCATAAAAAATGGTCATTCATAAGACTACTTTTACTTTTATACTTTAAGTAAATTTCCAAGCCTGTACTTTGTTACTTTTACTTGAGTAAAGAAGTTAAACCAGTACTTCTACTTTTACCAGAGTATTTTTTAACACAAGTATTTGTACTTCTACTTGAGCATGGAAAGTGAGTACTTTTGCCATCTCTGTTGAACAGTGGACTGTGAGAGAAAGGGTGAAAGTCTTCAAATTTTCCAGTGCACAAATAAGACCCTCAGTCCTTAAATAAAATCTTGAAGCAAAAGCAAGAAAGATTTGTATAAAACTAACTAGATAGCAATAGCAACATGGGAATACTAGTACTGATGGCTACTATAAAAAAAAGCAGTTTAAGAATTGTTTAGTTCTAGTGGAGACAATGACTTGTTGTGCCTCATTGATGGAAGGAGCTGGAAAAGGAAACCAGTTTTGAAACATGAGACCAGCTTTGCATTTGGTGTGACAAGCATTCCCATCTACACAACTTTAGAACGTGTTGTGTATGACCTCCTTCTGTCTGTGTATGTCTGTGTTGTATCTAATCCTTTATTACCCCTCACCACTCTGTAGGGGCCATTTCGGCCATTTGGGTGCCCAAGTCCATGTGTGTGTCTGGTCCAGTCTGGTTACAATGTTTTTAGCAAGGAGTCCTGTGCCTATTGAGGGTACAGCTTACACACACAGGCAGGGGCATGAGGATTTTGGGGGGAAGAGGCTCAAGTGAAAAAAGAGCACTTCTCATAATTTTCCAAATAAAAATTGCTTTATGACATGTGGGTATATTGGCTAGCAAATGTCTGACTAACCGATTTATTAAAATACCCTCATGCAAATACTACTTAATACTCAACAGATTTCTACAAAAGAATCAGTAGTAGTATTATACAATCCCCCCATTCACGTGTAAGGCAGGGCTGTCTATATCATGTGTTGATAAAGATATATTGGCAAAGAACGAACTAATGGAATGAATAGGCCTAGTTATTGAAAAAAGGGCACTTTATCTCCTGGATGAAAAAGGGCAGGGGCTCAAGACCTCTTTGATGTCTATATGTGCATGTGCACGTGCCTGCACACGGGTACATGCACCATGTGCGGACTGGCTTCACCTTCACAGCCGGCAGGGTGGCCAGTTTCCTCCCCTTTAGCCTACCAAGAACCTATGGGGGTTGCTGTTTCTGTAAACTGTCAGTCCTGTGTTGTGACATCAGAGAAAAGTTCTCCATTTGGCCCCTGGCCAGACTTCGGAAATCTGGGTGTCCATTTTGTAGATGTTATCTCAGTTAGACTCAGATGCCCGTGTCACAGTCATGAAGACATCTGTGTTGCACTGGTAAGTGCTGGAATACTGAGTGTTAGTTCGGATCTTTTGAAAAATAAGCAGGTGATCTGAACAGGTGCAGGATTAGCAGTGAATCACAAGAATAGAATGTCACAACAACCCAGTCAAGAAGGTAAGTTATATGCAAATATGATTTTCTGTGTAACAAGATGAGGTTAATGAATGTACAGTGTATCTGTATCTGATGGAATAACTATTGATAATTATTTAAAACAATAATACCAAGTAATGAATAAAGCATCATATTTATACTTAATACTTACATAATACTTGGATTGGAACAATGGGATGCCAACGGACTGTCTCTATAGCAATGCCTTGTACGTCAGTCGGTACTATACGGACAGTATGATATGATGTTTTTGTGACTAGAATGAAATGATTGGGGAATGCACAACAAACATTTAAGTATGTAATGCTGCACTGCTGAATTTGATAAATAGGGTAATTTCTGGTGTATTAGCTGCATTGCACTGGTTATACACTGCAGGACAGTGTTTTATGCTAATTAATAAAACAAAAACTATTAGTATTAATCGCACCCGTGTATTACTGCAGTGCCCAATATCCCAATGATTAAGAATCAGATTGAGAGGAATGAAGAAAAAAAGAGCATTCCCATGTATAGCCCTCTTTAACGCCATAGCTGAAGATTTTGCATAATCTGTATAAACCTCAGTTAATATGCGGGAAATTGTGGGTAGTCTGGAATATCTGTTTGCATACTGACATTTAGATACTAGTAAAAAAGGAACCAATATTACTGGATGTATAATACTTCATGGACAGTGTAGTAGAAAAAAAAAGTACTGTTTATACTGTAGATGCAATATGTTTTTAATATTACCTAAGATTATTTGTTATCTAAACTCAGTGTTTTATGTCTGTTACAAAAAGCTATGCTATTGTTGAACCAGCACAGAGTGGCTATAAGATTTT
Source organism: Alosa alosa (assembly GCF_017589495.1). Lineage (NCBI taxonomy): Eukaryota > Metazoa > Chordata > Actinopteri > Clupeiformes > Clupeidae > Alosa > Alosa alosa. The sequence continues at coordinate 22,625,836 of NC_063195.1, read as the reverse complement.
AGGGTGTGAAGAAAAACTCGTTGGAGAGTGCCGTTGCAGAGGCAATGGTCCGTTCAAGCCCCTGTTTGTAATATTATTTAAAGCATATACATGTGGGCAGCCATGGCCCACTGGTTACCACTCTGGACTTGTAACCGGAGGGTTGCCGGTTCGAGCCCCGACCAGTGGGCCGCGGCTGAAGTGCCCTTGAGCAAGGCACCTAACCCCTCACTGCTCCCCGAGCGCCGCCGTTGAAGCAGGCAGCTCACTGCGCCGGGATTAGTGTGTGCTTCACCTCACTGTGTGTTCACTGTGTGCTGAGTGTGTTTCACTAATTCACCGATTGGGTTAAAATGCAGAGACCAAATTTCCCTCACGGGATCAAAAAAGTATATATGCTATACTTAAAGTGCTGATGCTGTCTCCCTTATGTTTATCTTAACTAATCAATCATCAGTGTATAAGGTAGAAAACAATGCCATTTGTCTTTTTTTTCATTCAGTCATGGTCTCTTGATTAACATCACAAACTGACAGGAAGCTGTTAATAGTGGCCTGGCAATGTTGCTACCATGATGTGTAATCTATTTTTACTCCACACTTGTTTTGATGACATACTTGGAAATGCACACAGACAACCTGTCAAACCTGTTGAAACCTGAAACCTATCAACAACAGAGCCCCAGATAATTGAACTTGAACTAAAAAAAATACAAATTAAATACAAATACTGTAAAACAAATGTATTGGAATGACACAAATATGCTAAGATCCCATGAAACCTCTTGTACCGCTATCTCTTAACTGTAACAATTGTTGTTATGATGATAGCATTAATTTATCATCAACATAAACATGTCGAAGTTCAAAATTTTCCTGCTGCATGTATGGCCATTTTTTTATTTAAATGTGACATTAAGATAACTGGCACATCTATATAATAAAAAAAATGTATTTTTGAATTATTTTTCAGAACTGCGAGTGGTGATGCTGGGTTCAATTGAGTCTGGAAAGACATCTGTGATAAACACCTTACTTGGTCATACAGGGTCTGATTTGGGGAAAAGAACAGTTAACTGTGTGAGGAAAGAGGGGGAGGTCAGAGGCAGAAAACTCATTCTAGTCGATACCCCAGGCTGGTGGAGGAACTTTTCGTTAATTGACACAGCAGAGTTTAAGAAGCGGAAGCTTATGCTGAGTGTCTGCAAATGTCCCCCAGGACCTCATGCTTTTATCTTAACAGTTAAGATCGACAACCCCTTCACTGAGAACAACAGAAGAGCCATCGAGGAACATTTGAGTCTCTTTGGGGAGAGCATCTGGGAACGTACAATAGTGGTCTTCACTATCATAAGAGATGTGCTGGGAGCAGAAACCATGGAGGCACTGGTAGATGAAAACCTTGAGCAGTACATTGAGAGTGGGGGAGAGACCTTGAAATGGCTAGTGAGGAAATGTGGTAACCGATATTGTGTCCTTAAGCATGATTCTAAGCAGATTTCCCAACTGCTGGAAAAGATAGAGGGTGTAGTAGCGAAAAATCACGGGGGTTATTTTCAACTCGATGAGAAGGTGTTAAAGAAAATTGAGGAGAAGAAGAAAGCCAACGAGGAGAAAGCCAGGTCCCGGCGTCTTATAGTTGCCAGGCAACGGGAAGGAAGTAAATCTGGTAAGTGGCTATTGTTTAACCACTTACAGCTTTGTAAAGCAACACAATGCAGTTCTTTTACCTTAAAATAACATTTTCAAACTCATTCTGATGCTATTCTGACTTATAATATGAAAAATGAAGTCTGGCATTGCCAATGTGCACCTGAAACACTTAACTGGGTTCTGTTTTGGCATTAAAAAACATTGAATATTGATGTCAAAGGGCATAGCTAGTTTCCACTCATTTTGTGATTTGTTTTTTTATTCATTTCTGTTGTTGACGTTAGAGATCCAAATTCTTCTGCTAGGCTGGGTGTGCTCTAGAAAGACCATGGCTAGAAACATCATCCTAAACCTAAAGGAGAACATAGGCTGGAGAAGAACCATCCAGACAAATAGAAAATCAGGAATAGTGGCGGGGCGTCTGGTCAGTGTGGTGGACACCCCTGGCTGGTGGAAGTACTTCTCTGGCCAGTTCACTCAAGAGTGGATGAAGACGGAGCTACGTAGGAGTGTGACGCTTGACGGTAAGAATCCCCACGCCATTCTTCTTGCAGTTCCAGCAGATACTACCTTCCTTGAGGAACAGAGGAAGATTACAGAAGACAACATGAAGATATTTGGCGAGCATGTGTGGAGGCATACCATGGTGCTGTTCACATGTGGAGACCTGCTGGGAGACACAAGCATTGAGGAGCACATTGAGTATGAAGGAGCACCACTGCAGTGGCTCGTGGAGAAGTGTGGAAACAGATATCATGTCTTGGGCAAAGACCAAGGTGGGGAAAGCTCACAGGTCACAGAGCTGCTGGAGAAGGTTGAGGAGATGGTGGCTACAAACAGCATGTTCAGTCTCCACGAAGAGTCTCAAACACCAGAAGTCGAGGAGATGGCTGAAGAACCAGATGAAACAAATGCAGAGGTTGTGCGATTCTTGGACCAGGAATGGAACAGGATGGACAAACAAATGGAAGAGACCGTCAAAAGCATTTGCAGCCAAACCCTTGTCCTGGAGGGAAATAGAAGCATAGATGATTTTCCTGACCGTGAGTTATGATTTTCTGACTTATCTAGTAAGAATGGTAATGTTGATTAAAAAATTGAATTAAAAAATCCAACAAATTAATTACTAAAACAATTATCAACAACAAAAAATAGAAATAATGGCCTAATTGTGTTTTGCTTATGCCTTGTGAATGATACTATTTTGATAAATGATGGAATGTCTTCATTGTTCCAATCAGACAATGAGCCATTCACTGATACCAGTGGGAATGAAAGGTTGTCCACAAAGTGCATCAGTCCACTGACCATAAATCCCCCTGTCGCAGGTGAGATCACATGCTATTTCAACCCAATCCTTTCCAAGTGATGATCTGAACACTTTGCCTTATTATAGATGCCTGTTCCCACCAGTAAGGATAACTATAAAGAACACTGCGACAATGAGCGACCAAACTGACCAAGGGGGCCCTCAAGTTTAAGAATGTGATGTCAAAAATGTTATGGATTTCCATTGGCTGTCAGCTTTCAGAATTGCTCTGAAAGTTATCCCAGACATTATAATTCGTCATGTTGCTATTTTGACCGTATAAGGTGGTGTGGACGTTGTCATTTATATTAGCTAGCTAGACCGAAAGCTCACTTAAAACTGTTCTTTTAGCCTTTATTGTTATCTTCCCCGTTGTTGTGGATGGGCCTTGAAGGAGAATTTTGGTGATTTTTCTCATAGATCTCTGTTTCTCGAGGTCACAGAGTTTTGTTCTCAGTTTTGTCACTCTGAAGGGGCAAAATGTAAAAATGTTAAATGGTAGTGCAGTAGAAAAATACTTTTCATAATGATTGGATTGTAAATGAAAGCACTATATTTAAATAAAGTAGTAAAAAAAAAAAGTTTTGTCACTCTGGGGGCATGAAGGAATGTAGCACTGTAGCTGCCTGGCTGACCTTTATTGACTACATGCTCTGTATGCTCCATGCCAGACGGAGAGGGCCCAGCTGACCTGTCTGAGCAGGCTGAAGGGGAGACGCTGGAGAGGGTGAGGGAGATGCTGGAGCGAGAGTGGAGCCGACAGGAAGTGGTGGTCAGGGAGCGGCTTCACGAAATCCTGTCAGAGCAACACACGCCCGCGGGTGAGTCCACACACAACTGGTGATGACCATTATTCCTCCTGTGGTGATTGATAACCGTTAATCGTCCTTTGGTGTTTGTTTCATGTTTCTTAGTTTTGTGTTGAGTTAGTTTGTAATGGTATGGTAATAAATATTAATGTTTGCTGTCTGTAGAAAAAGAAAAACACACAAAAATGTCACCCACACAATCACAAGTGTTGACTAGAGCAGAGCTACAACTGGTTTAAAGACTGTTCCAGACTAAACTATTGTTTTTGCTCAAAGTATTTCAGTTACACTTTACTTGACAGTATCGACATAAGAGTGACATGACACTGTCAAGAAAGTGTCATAAACAAGTCATAAACGTTTATGACATATAGTAATGCTCCTGTCATTAAGTGCCATTCTGTTTTTGTCATTACAAGTTAGGGTTAGGTTTAGGGTTAGTGTTAAGGTTACAGTTGGAGTTAGGATTAGGGTTAGAGGTTAGGATTAGGGTTAGGGTTCATGTGTCATGACAGTGTGATGTGTTCATGACAGTGCCATGTCACTCTTACAGTATGTCAATACTGTCAAGTAAAGTGTAACCATTTTTCTCCATTTCTTGTCTGTTTGACACCCAAGGTCTGTCATCTGAATCTGATGAGAGTGATCAATCATGAGCGTGAACTCCCAAAAAAAATATCTTCAAATGATTTGATGGCACCTCTGGACATGACACTGATGAAGATCTTGACCATGAGAAAAATGAATAGCACATTCACACATGAGAAGATTATATGTACTGTGTATTATACAATTTTATATTTTGTAAGGGGCGTTGTGCACCCCTATGATGTGTGTGTGTGTGTGTGTATGTGTGTGTGTGTGTGTGTGTGTGATATGTCATCCATAATGCAGTGTGCTGCCTAATGTTCATTTTGGCAAATTTACGTGGTTAAGTGGTTTTAGCCTGTGCAAATGTCAATGTGAATTTCCGTTATCATTTTCTGTGTGCCATGTGTAAATACTACTGTTTAAGAAACGTGGCACGAGTGAGAGTCGGGCTAGGAAAGGATATAGACCCTACCTACAGTACGGCTATGGTTTGGCCGCAGGCCGCAGCTACCCCTGAGTTATTTCCATTCATTATGAGTCTTGGAATGCCTCTCATCCAATCAGAGGTGAATAAAAAGCTTAGACTAGCTGTTGTATTTAAGGGAATCTATATGCTGTCAGCATACAATACCCTATGCTTTGCTTTCTAAAGTGCCAATGAGTAAACTTCTATTTGCTTTAAACTTCTAAAAGTGTTGATTTATACTCGTTCCCATAGTTTTGCCTTCATCAGAGCGCTTTTTTGTAGGCCATATGGGTAATATATCTTTACAATATTTGTTATAATCTGTTCATCCAATCCTATGTGCATGATTGTTTTAACCTGAGTGTTTATTTACAGTGGAAGAACTCAGCAACCACTGAAAAAAGTCTATCTTTCTTTCAACGACACCTAACAAATATGTGTATGTTTCATTTATGTTCTGTAAAACACAGGCAATGGGAAATAGGAATATTTAAATTGCAACTTTATGAATAAAATAATCATTCAGCTGAAATCACTTTTCATACGGACTCCATTGGAATTCATCATCATTCTTTATTAGCTCTTTGAAGATATCCACATGGTGACTGGTTAATGTGTAATAAGACCACTAGATGGCAGCAAACACACACAAACAGGTCTGAGGTTGCTTATTTATGTGTTTTCAGTAAAATCTTCTCTCTGTATATGTGGATTAAGTTACGGAATAGGAAAGGGAAAACTGCTTGAACTTTGAGCTTGGGAAAGATTCAACAAGAGATTACATTTTCTGTTCATGTTCTTTGATATATCAAATGTCAGTACGATTCTGTCTTTCTTGGCCCCTTGGAAATGTCTATACGATGCTTGATGAGTGCAAAATAAGACCACCAGATGGCAACCAACACCTAAACTGCTAGGCTCTTACAAGCGTCTCTCTGCATGTGTGTATTGGTTTACAGAAAACAAATACACTGAGAAAGAAAAGGGGAAGATGTAAGAACTGAATTTATGTCTTGCAATATCAAAGCATGGGATATGAGTCCAACATATTATTATTAGAAAGGTTTTGATCAAGAGACACAGTGCTAGATTGGAAATAAAGCATTTAATCTTAGGACACATATAATCCATATGAATCAAAATATGTTTTCTTTACCTAACGCTAATCAAGTCTGTAAAACAGTGAAACCATTGGAACCAAACAACGTGAAAGTGAAAATGACACGCTTTGTCATTGCCTTTGATCTGGCTTGTCAAGAAGGGTGTGGAACATGTCAGACCATGTCAGCATGGGTGTAGCACAAGATCCTGGGGCCCTGCATAGGCAGTCTTGATGGGCCCCCATGTTCCTTAACCCAGGTAAAATAAAAACTATTTCAGACTTTTCAAGGGCCCTCTCTCCCCTTCGGCCCCTATAAACAGTAGTGGTTTCCCCCCCAGTCCGACACTTCTTCATGTCAGGCCAGCTGACCACCAAATTAATTAAGTCTGGATTTTACTGGGTGCAGCACTTCAGCATCAAAGGCAGAGAGATGAAAGTGTGTTGAATGTGATGGCTGAAGTGACTGCTGCACATGCCATGTGTAAGACGACAAAGGCCTGATAAGGGCAAACAACAATGGCAATGTACAACAATGTACCACATGGTACGACGCAACTTGTGCTCAAACAACCAAGTTGTAACACCTGTTTGTAGAAAGCATTAACAAAGTATCCCACCTGTGTCACAGTTCACTATTCCGGCATTCGAACACAGTAGTTCCAACCATGGAGGCATTATATGAAGAGTTTGGTTCCAAAATACTATATCTCCATTTTTGAAAACATTAATAAGTCATGTTATGTAATTGTGTATTTCATGCAGTCTACCTGGTTTACATGATTTGAGGCTGCTGAAACTGTCCACTCTTATCTAACACCAGGCACACTGACATCAGTCATCAGTGAAAAATAAACGTTGTCTGTTCCAACCTTGTTTAGTCGTTCATGCTGTTTTTCATACACACATTTGGCATCATGTGATGCCTTTCTGGTACAACTCCAGCACTCATTCCAGTTGATCAGTACTAAACCTGTTTAGGCTGTTGCCTTTTGCTTCATGTTTACACACACATCAGCGACACAAATGTGAAAGAGCTGAAAGTTAGAAGTCCATGAGTCAACTGTTAGCCTACTTGTTAGAGTGTAACATTGAATATTGATCCTGGTGACAAATTGGATGTGCTGAACAGAGGGAGAAATAAATGTTGAATAGAAGAACACCATGTCAGGAGAACATCTCAACCAACAAGGTAAAAAAAACGAAACAATGACTATTGCACATGTAACAATGTAAACACAAGAAGTCAGTATTGTCATATCAAATATTACAGGCTGAGTGTGCTGAGTGTGTCTATGTGTCCACCAGGACCCCATGCTTTCATTCTGGCCATTGGTATCGATGTCCCATTTAATGAGAAGAACAGGAAGTCTATAGAGGAGCACTTAGGCCTCTTTGGGGAGAAAGTTTGGGAGCACACCATAGTGCACATAAAACACAAAGAGTAGCGTAAATTGCACAGTAAATCACACAACAGTTTTGGTTATCATTTTGTAGGATCTTGTTTTCCTCCTTGTTTTTTGATGACGTGATGACGTATTGAAAATGTAGACTGACCAGTTTATGAGCATTCATTGAAACTCAATGCCATTGGGCCCTATTTTCGTGACACAAAACCAGGCGCAAAGCATATTACTGTATTATCCCAACACAAAGCTTTTTCCTATCTTACACTTCAATTTTCTTAAACAATAAACAGGGGTGTGGCAATTAACGACATAAGGTGTGGTCTGGTGCATGATCAAAAAATCGCTATCTTACACTATCTAAAAAGCATTATGCCACTGACCAAAAAAAACCTGGTCTATAGCGAAAGGCGCATATGAAGCACAGCTGAAGACGCACTGTCACGAGATGTAGGCAGTTCCTCTGCAAGATGTCCTTTTTTATTCAGTCATTCGAACATTACTGGGATAAGTCTTGCTTTTTTCAGGCTATGTTTTCAATGCCCATTGTCAGTCAATAGTGAAAGTAATTAACTGTGTATAACTGTTTTGTCGTTAACTATATGACACCACAGTGAAGTTATTTTCACTTAAATCGAGTGCAGATGCGTGTAGCCTATACTCTGCTAGGTTTAGTAAAGCATACTGATGCACTGTTTGAAATTGCGCTTAAAGGGAAGTTGCTGTTAAAGGGAATTCTCATTGGTTTAAAGAATGTTAGGCCCAAAACACACCCATGACTGATTAAGAAACATAAGAGCTGCCTTTTTGCACCAGGCATCTGATGTTTGATAACAAATCCACCCCGAATGTCGACTGGACAAACCCCTAAATGTGTTTACACTATTCACTAATGGCCATGCGTTTTAGATTGTTAAAATAGGGCCCGTTTTCTTTTTAACTAATTCCTAAATGCAGTGACTTTTCTTCTCTTCTTCAAATCTTCAAGTGGTGGTCTTAGGTCCAATTGAGTCAGGAAAGACATCTGTAATAACCACTGTGCTTGGTCAGAGGACAGAGTATGAGTCAGGAAAAAAGACGGGTGACTGTGAAGAGAGAGGGGCGGGTTGGTGGCAGAAAACTTATCTTCATTGATACCCCAGGCTGGGTGGGGTATTTTGCCTTCAACTGACACAGCAGAGGTTATCAAGCATAAGATTGTGCTGAGTGTGTCTATGTGTCCACCAGGACCCCATGCCTTCATTCTGGCCATTGGTATCGATGTCCCATTTAATGAGAAGAACAGGAAGTCTATAGAGGAGCACTTGGGCCTCTTTGGGGAGAAAGTTTGGGAGCACACCATAGTGGTGTTCACCTGTGGAGAATATCTGGAGGATAAAAGCATAGAGCAGCATACTGAGAGTGAGGAAGAGGCTTTGACATGGCTGAACGAGAAATGTGGGAACAGGTGTCACATGTTTAACACTGACAGTAGAGAAGGTTATAATAAAGTGAGTGAGCTACTGGAGCAAATTGATATTCTAGCAAGGACTAGGAACAGCTATTTTAAGCTTGCTGAGGAAATATTGAGGGAAGTTGAAGATAAAAGGAACACTTACAGTACAGGGAGAGAGCACAGCAGAGACGGCAGAAGGTTCAGGACCAAAGAGAAATATTACAGAAATATGGTGAGTAGCTTATTCAAAGCAAAACTAGAGAAGGAATTGTCAGAATGAAATCTTCTCACTATTAAGGACTTATTACTTACTTTAATACAGGGGTCTCAAACTCAAATGAGCTGGGGGCCACTTCTGCCAACGTCATCTGATTGGAGGGCCGCGTCAATGTTAAAGAATAATACGAAAAATAATTGCTATAGACAATGTTTTTTTTTTCAAATACTGTATTTTCAAATACAAAACTGCAAACACAAAGTGCAAGTCTTTTTATCTATCTATAAAATAATGATAAAATAAATATAAATACAAATTATGAAAAGAAACAAAAAAGCATAAAAACAGGTATGTGTGTGTTTCACACCAAATAAAAATATGTTCCTCTCATAACTTATTTAAACCTGGCATATCAAAATTTCAAAAGGCCATGGTTTGAAAGTGGTCAGCGATAAAGTCCTACTGTAAAATCTTTGAGTATAAACAAAAGTTTATGAAGGGGGTAAATTTACCCATCTAATTTGACACTGGATGGTAAGCACCTCAAATGATGCACCTTTCAGTAAATATTGGATGTTGAACATATTTGAGCAGGTTTACTTTCTTTTTGTCATATTACCCAAATAACAAATTAACAGGAAAACAGCAGGCTTAAGATGTAACAATAGTAAACTATTAACCTGTTCCACAAACCGTTATTATAGGTCTACAATAAAGTAGCCTGGTCAAATCAGTTCCTATCGCGGGTGACTTTGTAGTTCTTCAGAGCTGTCTGTACCACGTCCATTACGGACACTATCATTACGATTACCACTGCCACCTCGAGCTATTTTGGGCAAAGGGTCGAAATAAGCATGGTATGCTTAGTGGACACCGTCGTACGCAAAGACGCACCTCCATTCACAGACCCACCGTGACTATCACTGTCAATGGACGATCGGTCATAATATAATCTCCAAAGGGCAGATATTCTCCTTCAGAATCAGAATAGGTGAATAGCATAGCCTACCCAAGACTTCATCACACGTGAACGTTTTTTCAACATTTGGTGTAGGCCTATTTCTGCTTCAATTTGTGCAAAACTATGGTCTGCATCGCTTCCGCGTCATTACAAACAAATGCACGTCTTCATGTTTCTCGCGTGTAGGCTAATACACTGTATTTCCTGAAAACTGTGTGCAGCGATTTTGGGCTTGAATCAAGCTCTGGATGTCTAGCAACTAGTGGAGGAGAGTACAAATGAGATTTGTCACCGTACTTAGATGTATCGTCTGTTTTAATCAGTGTTGTTGTTTGTCGCAATTAAAAATATCCTCAAGGGCCGAATTACATTATTATTTTAAAATAGGCCGCAGGCCGGAATTGGGCCAGGCGCGGGCCGGATTTGGCCCGCAGGCCGGTAGTTTGAGACCCCTGCTTTAACTACATCACAGTAAAGCATGTATGAAAAAAGTATTTTTGATCCACAATTGAGGTCTGATGATGTCACAATTCCAAATCTGTTTAATCAGAGAGCATACCCTCACTACCAGAACTGAAGATTCTTCTGTTGGGGTGGTTGTTCTCCGGGAAAACAATTGCAAAGAATACCATTTTGGGCCAAGTGGAAGATGCCATGATAACTAGAACATATCAGTCTGAGAGAACATCTGGAAACGTTGCTGGAAAACGAGTCTCTGTGGTGGACACCCCTGGCTGGTGGAAGTACATACCTGTTGAATACACTCCAGAATGGTTGAAGACAGAATTACAGAGAGGGCTGACACTTGATTCCAAATCTCCTCATGCCATTCTTCTAGCTGTTCCAGTATACACAACTTTCCTGGAGGAACAGAGGAAGATCACTGAAGACAACATGAAGATGTTTGGTGATGATATCTGGAGACACATCATGGTGCTGTTCACATGTGGGGACATGCTGGGGGACACAACCATTGAGGAGCACATTGAGAGTAAAGGGGAACCCTTGCGGAGAAATGTGGGAACAGATATCATGTCCTGAGTTGGTATGACAAAGAAGAGGAAGTCATGGAACTGCTGAGGAAGATTGAGGAAATGATGGCCGGTATCTGTTTGTTTAGGCCAGAGCTTGGAGCACAAAAACCTGTAGATAAAAAGACTGCTGAAAATCTGATAGACATACCAAAAGAGATGGTACATTTCTTGGATCAAAAATGGCAGAAACTGGATAGAGAATTAGAGGAGAAGATTGGGAACATCTCGACTAAAACTACCTCAAAGATGACAAAAAGTTTGATTAATCCCTTAGATTGTGAGTTTTGGTCTTGGATTCTTCTTCCCCTTCAGTGAAGTTATAGTGAACTCTAACTACTGTTGCTGTAACTGATTTAAACAATATCAATTCATATTATCATAAGCACTACAATAAGAAATAAACTGCAATTGGTATAAATATGGTTATATTTTATTTTTTTATCAGTCAGAGACGATCACCCGCCCTCTGAGGATACTTTGGAAGAAATCAACTCAGGAAAGTGGATCAGTCCACAGAGCCCACCTGAGTCTAAATCCTCCATCAACATATCTGACATTATTAATGCCACCATAGGTATTTTACTCACCTTTAACACGTTTGACTTTTACGTATTGCATGTACAAATTCTTTATTTTTAAATGTTTTCTCTTGAGATGTGCTTGCAGAACAACAATTGGGGTTGATAGAAGGTGAAGAAAATTTCTTTGACAGTTTACTTTAAAATGTCCTATTGTTGGTCATCATGTCAGATGTTTAGTTTTCAGCTGTTTTCCCAAAGGAAAAGGGCTGTGTCTAAAATTATTTGTGCTTATTGAATTCAGTTGTTGCAAACAATGAATATGTCTCTTTTGCTATGAGGGAAAATGATACTCTTGTCACCAAATAGAGCATGAAGACCAAGAACAAATCCGTGAGGACCGTGCAGGCCAGATGGAGAGAATGAGAGAGATGTTGGAGAGGGAGTGGGGGAGAGGAGAATCGGCTATCACAGGACGATTCCAGCACCAATTATCAGGTCGAAGACAATCTGGTTAGACTGCAAAGTACTTTACAAGTCTCAGCATGGTTTATGCATACTTATTGTCCATACTGTAGGTATTGTCCTGTGAGCTGTCAGCCTTGTCCAATTCCAAATCTTTGAAATTCCAGTTATGTATATGGTATTTGATATAAGTATTTATACATTTTAAAGTTTAAACATGTTATAATGGCAAGCGTGACAGTGGTTATTGTATGATTGAATCCCTGCAGGTATGTTGTCTGAAACTGATGTGCTTGACCTTCACCACTCATTTAGAAAGGTCGTCATGTGGATGCATCATGGAACATCAGGACATGGGTCATTTGAGGACTTTGACACAGAGGAAATTGATTGACTTCATGTTAGGAATAAGGACCTAGCACATTATTCAACACTAGCAAATTATATGGATGTTCATGTACCAAAAATGGTATGATGTAAGCCTATCCGCAGAAAAGCTATTGTTTGTAATTCTGTTGTAACTGTAATTCTACCATAGCTATTGTAATTGTAATTTTACCGTAGCAATGGTTTCTTCAAGAAGGGTTTGCAAACTTTATTTTTTCCAAACATTTGTGAAGATACAGTATATATTTTATATTTGAAATGTTATGTATGTATAATGTACAACTTAGTACACTTTATATGGACTCCACTGGAATTCATCATTCTTTATTAGCTCTTTGGAGATATCCATGGCGACTGGTGGTGAGTGTGAAATAACACCACTACACAGCAGCAAACACCTACACCGGTCTGAGGTAGCTTGTAGCCTAAGTGTTTGCAGTGAAACTTTCTGTCTGTATATGAGGATCAAGTTACAGACTACACTGATAAGGAAAGGGAAAACTGCTGTGAACTTGGAGCTTGAGAAAGATTAAAAAAGATATTTCATTGTTTGTGTTCTTTTGTGTTCTTTGAGTACAATTCTGTAAAAATGTGAAGTTGTTGGGAAATATGAATATGAACAATATGAAATTGAGAATCAAAATTAGATGTCAGGATATGCACAACTCACAGTAAAACAAGGGCCCAATCCAAAAACACAGAGGCAACACACACAACAACTCAGGTGGTACTCACAAACGTCACGAAAAGACATTAAAATGAGACAATCTCATCTCAGATGGTACTCGCGTCAGGGCAGAGACCAATTAAAAGAAAGACAAATGCTAAGACAAACAGGGCAATCGTACAAAACAGAGACATCTGAGAGTGTCGGGGAACTAAACAAAGACAGGAAGCACAAACCAAGGAAGGATAAGGGCACAGAACAAGGAAGGATAAGGGCACAGAACAAGGAGATAAGGGCACAGAACAAGGAAGGATAAGGGCACAGAACAAGGAAGGATAAGGGCACAAACCAAGGAAGGATAAGGGCACAGAACAAGGAGATAAGGGATAAGGGCACAGAACAAGGAAGGATAAGGGCACAGAACAAGGAAGGATAAGGGCACAAACCAAGGAAGGATAAGGGCACAAACCAAGGAAGGATAAGGGCACAGAACAAGGAAGGATAAGGGCACAGAACATGAAAAAAAAAACAGAAGGATACATTGCATAACTAAATATCAAGAGTTGGGCATAAAAGTTGCCTGTGACCTGCATACATATTGGACAAACTGGAAGGCCATTAAAGTAACCGGTTCTGAAAGTGTTGTGCATCAACACTAGCCTGGCAAGTCATATTCACAAAGTGAATATAGTCCGGCCACTATAGGATTGGGAATCGTTTACAACGCTAGCATGGTGACGGGCATAAACATAGCGTTAACTTTGAAATCATTGGTCCAACCTAACCAATCACATTGATCAGGGATTCCTGAATGTGACTTCATCCTTTGCATACACAAACTGACAAAAAACAGCATTGGTAGCCAGGAAACAATGCAAGCCCATCTTTGCTGTAAATAAATGTACACATTCTTCCAACCGCAATTTTTGATGTTTGCAGGCGTTGCTCCTACCATTTACCATAGCCCCCTTTCAGATTTGAATATATAGGGTCATCCCCTCTTATTGCTGATTGGCCAGGTAGTCTGCCGACCTGGGGAAGAGCTAGTGAACTGCTGTGTTCCAGACTGTGAATAGGACATTGTAATATATATATATATATATATATATATATTACAATGAATTTGAATTGTGAGGAGCAGAGATGATAGTTGAGGGGAAAGAGGAAATAATGTCAACAGTTGGGCACTTGTATTTTGTGTCTACATGTTCCTGCTTGTCATAGTCCAGTGAAAACATGCAGTCTATCTGGTTTATGTTTTTCTAGCAAACTCCATTGTGTATCATAAAGCGTCTTGTGAATCTGAACTGAATCTTGTCACTAAACTCACCTGTCGTAATGATGTACAAATATTACTATTATGTAGTTATCGTCTTTATTAGCAACTTGGTATCATGGTTTTGAATAAATATACACGCACTTCAAAAATAGCCAACTGGCATGTTATCTGCACGCATTTTGAGCTATCTGCGTGTATGTCAACGCCGCGTAAACATACACACTACTTATCGTCTCACTTCAGCGTGTATGTCAACGTCAAGGATATGGCACCCTCTAGGGTTAGTGTTATGGCGTTGATAAACACGCCAAAATGCTTTTATGCGTTAGATAACACGCTAATTGGCGTGTCATACGCAGTTCATGATATCAGTCTGATATTAGAACTTGCCATAGCGCAACTTGCTACATTGATAAGTATACAATGGCTTAGTAACAATAACAAGTAACAATATCATATTAATGAACTTTACTTTGTGATGACCCCATGTGCCCCCTTTAGGTCCTGATCTGTCAGTGCACTAGCAGGGCTGGGTATGGTTGGGCTATTACCATTATTGTGTGCACCTGTATTTGGGGATGGGGCTATAAAAGGGGGTCCCTGTCAGTCAGTAAATATAGCCTTTGGTATCTGATGCAATATTACAGAAATACATGTACAACATCATACAACACAACATCTAAACTGAGACAGATCCCGAGTCAACCGATCGTCCACCTCTCTCTCTCTGCCATTCTTTGGCACTTTTCTTCATGTCCTCCTTTACACACCCTTCTTATCTCACTATCTCTCCCTCTTTCTCTCTCTCTTTTGGTTCTCTCCAATACCTACTAACATATTCATGACATCTATTAACATTAAGACATTAGTTGCTTTAATTTTGCTCTATTTTGAATAAATTATCTTTTCAATTTAAAATGTAAACTTTTTGTCGTGTCCTTTGTTGTGTTACAGTAACTTCCGTAAAGCTATGGGGTAAGCCCAATGTTTACGTAGTGGATATTGTGTGCGTTTGTAGTGGTTGTGGTGAAGTAATGTTAACTAATGGGATATTTAACACAAAAGATACATGTGTGACAACATGATATAGGCTTTGTGTTCTGATGCAATACTGATGCAGTTATCTCATCATACAACACAACATCTAAACTGAGACAGAAGTTCTGATAACATGCTCAGAAAAAAGCGGTCATTCCGGTTGTTCATATAAACTGGCCAATGCGGTTGCCTTTGAACATGCAAACATGAGTGGAGTAAAGTAATGTGAAGAACTGTAATACTTTCTGTTGATTCCTTCACCAGTTGCAGTCGAAGGCTGAGGATTTTGATATTGGTTAAAGCAAGCCAAACTGAACATATCAGCCAGAGGGGTAAGTAACACACAAAGTACTGTGTGCCATTATACAACATATTATACGACATATCATAATGTGGACATTAAACAATGTAATCAAGGAAAGTTAATTACTTGTCAAAAATGGGATGAGTGTCAGGTTTTCTAGTCGGACCCAAAAGCAGACCAGTAGCAGTTGCAATAACAAGTCTTTATTCCTTGTAAAAAGTTCAACACAGTGCAGCAGAGGTCAATAGCAGAAAGAGCAGTCAATGGCAGGCAAATAATCCAGAGGGCAAGCAGGAGTAGTCCAGCGTTTCTCAAACTGTGGGTCGAGGAGACATGCCAGGTGGGGCGCGAACTGACGTGAAAAACAGGAGTTTTTTTTATTATTTTTTTTATCTGTAACCTGGGCCCAGGTAGCACCCGATGCGCAATGGACGCACTGTTATTCATAGGGAAGCGCTCGTGTCAAGGCAGCTTAGTTAGTCCCGACCTACATGATATTTTGAACGTTGTTGTGAGAGTGGTGAATTTCATCAAAACCCGGCCCTTAAAAGCGCGTCTATTCTCCGCACTTTGCGAAGAGATGGTAGCTGACCAAAAGGCTGTACTGTTTCACAGCGAGGCAAGGTGGCTTTCCCGAGGTAAAGTGCTGTCGCGCGTGTTTGAGCTCCGAGTCGTCGCTTCTTGGAGGAAGAGCACAGGTTTGAATCTGCAAGCACGTTCACTAATGAACATTTCTTGACGAAGCTGGCCTATCTTATCGATATATCTTAGTGATACATTTGAGTTAAATGTCCAGTTAAAAGGCAAAGACAAGCACCTACCTCACCTAGCAAATAAGATTACTGCATTCACCAAAAAAACTTGAGTATGGGACAGGCGCCTCGATCGCGACAGTATTATGCCTTTGAGATTTCTGAGCGAAATCGCTGTAACGTCTGATTGGGAGCCACTCTTGTGATCCCATGTATTAAACAGTAGCCTAGGCCTACATCACATCCCTGCAAAGTTTATTTCAAAAATATTTCCCAACCAGCAGTGCTCAGTATGATTATGCAAGGGCGTAGGTTTGGTCTCAGCTTTGGTGGGGACACATCCACAACTCCTGTTGTCACAATACCAACATTATTGTTTCAATACCAATAGCAAGTAAAGAATCTCGATTTCGATACTATTGCGATTTTTTTCAATTTGATTTGGTTTGTGTGATTTGTGAGATCATTGAAAAATAAAAAGATACCCGCACACTGTTTCTATAAGCTCCCAGAGTGGTTTATTAGTAAAACGTTTCGACCAGGTCTTCGTCAGGTATCCCTGTCGGCTAAGCCTTATACCCAGCACCTGTTTAAATTTGGAGATGTGCGTGCACTCCACTCTGATTTGTGAGATCATTCACATCAGTGGCAATCATAGAATTTGATTGACCCTCCACACACACACACATAGAAAGTGATGGTTGTCATAGGTTTTTTTTTTTTTTCATATTTTGGAATTCATATAAACTATAAATGTATATTGAGAATTATTTATAGTATTTTATGATCTGCATGATTACTAATAGCTAAACATATTTAGTAATTTGATTACATCATATTGATATTTAAATTATTAGGCTACACTTGTCTATATCATCACATTTGGTGTGTAAATCTAATTGAGTGCCTGTCACTTTAAGAGGAACGTGAATGCTGAAAAATAGTTTCGCAAGTGCAAGGATATGTGGATTCAATTAATCATGTTTGCTATGTTATTAGATAAAATAAATGTTAAACAAAAACTAACAAGTCAAAGAAAATCTTTCTGGGATGAGATCATAGAAGAGATAAGTGTCTCGCAATGTTCATTTCTATGAGTAGGCCTATGGAAATGCACCAGTTTATCTTTTATTTCTTTGCATTGTGCAGGCTACATTCACAAATACATTAGCCTACATAAACAGAATATAGGAACAGGAAAATATCTCGGATCCATTGTTTATTGCGACTGCAAGATTGGTTGCCCAATTAGCCTAACAGTCAGTGATAATGACTAATAGCCTATGTGACTGCCCGTGCGGCACACCCTTATTCAACATGACTCCTAACTTTGGTTGAAAGATTACAGAAGCTAGGTTAGCTGTGACAATATCCTGGGTAATATGCTATTTTAAACAGTAAAATCCGCATTTGAAAGCCTGGTCACCAGTTGCCAGTTTGTATGGCTAATTATTTTGCCTAGACTCAATGAAAAAGCTTTGTATTTTTGGGTGGCAAAGCTGATCTACAAACCACAAAAAGGGGCAAACATATACATGCTGAAGGGCAAAGGGAATATCACAATGTTTTACTCTGGCCTTTTTTGGGATAGGCTTGGCAGACAGCCCTAACTTACCGTTGTCGTTGACACACCCACTCGCTTGACTGCCGGTGCAAACAAGTACAGTAGCCTGTGCTTTGACACTCTCCATGCGTGTAGGCCGACTGTAGCGTGCATGTCAGATAACCCTTCCCTCTCCCCCTCTGTTTTTCAGTAAATCATATGACGACGTTTTTTGTACTGTTGTGCTGGCTGTCGGAATGATCAGTATTGAGAGTATGATCGCTAAAATATTGGTGGGGACAATTTTGTCATCTTGTCAAACAGAAATATGTGTGTTATGTATTTATTTATTATTATTATATCTGCAGCACCAGCTGATTTTAACTCTGTTGAAGAGGATATATTTAGAACTTGTCATTATTTCAATACATTTGACAATTTTAAGCTTGACCTACCACTTTCTTAGAGCGATGAGGGACAGGTGGGGCTCGAGAATGCCCCCTTGATCAAAGTGGGGAATGAAAGAAAAAGTTTGAGAACCACTGGAGTAGTCCAACACAACAGGCAGGCAAATAGTCCAAGGTAGGGGCCTGTTGCACAAAAGCAGAATTAACTCATTGAATGCCAAGCTGTTTTCGGGAGCTTTGTCCTATAGTGCCAGCAATCTAGACCATTGTTGATGATTTTTGTACAGCCACAGCATATTCTGTGTTATAGCTATGAACACATACAATAGCTCGATTAAAAGGCGAGACTTTAAGCTCTCGGTGGGTGCAAACCGTGTATTTCTACACGCCTCTGTTCCTGAGAAAGCTAAACAGTGGCTAGTTTTCATCAAAATCGCTGTTTTTTTCTAGAAATGGATATAACGTATTTCATGAAATATGAAGTGTTGCCTGTTACTTACTTGAGTAAACTTTCCGGGAAGTGATCAGCGAGACCTGGCGAGACTGCCACCTAGTGATAGACCCACGAAAATGGCCTGGTTTTGACCTGACGTGCATGCGTCACTGATTCGACCCAAAGCGGCAACCGAGTTATGATAAAATGTCCAGATTGTGCGTTTTCATGAGTTTCACGATGTCATATATCGTATATTTCATTTCCATTCATCCCAGAGTTCCCAAAATCACATATAAGGTGTGTTAGAGTGTCTAGTTTCGCAATTTAAAAAAAGCTAAAAACTTAATATTACGTTTTTGGCACTCAACGCATGGGAAGAAAAAACTTAATATTACGTTTTGTTAAGACATCTGGGATGTTACGATGAGTTAAGACATCTGGGATAAGTTACTGAGCTTTGCTCAATGAATCCAAAACAAGAGCGTACAGGCTTAATTGGTTGCACAACGAGCAAGCCAGGATGAGCAGACACGGATTCATCAAGCCAGGTGAAACCTATCCTGGATAAGTGCGCGCTCACGGCTCCCTCAAATAGACCCCGCCACCGATCACAGATTCACCATGGCAACTAGAGCGGCTTCATTGCTTCTTCTGGTGTTAAGTAGGTAGCGATAGCCTTTTCACAACAGCAACAAACAGCAACACCTCTGTTTAGGAGAATATTGCAACTAGTGCCGCGACCACCACGCGGGATTGGGTTAGGCACTCTTGTGACGTCACATTGTCGCATAACAGGTCGGGAATGGATATGTAAAAGTTAATTAATGATCACAAACATTTAAAAAATGACAGTGGGTCTAGTTACGTATATATGATAACAATGTGTAGTGGGCAGTGGATTAACTATTGGTTTCCGTTTGTGGTGACTGCTGACTGAGATAAGGGATGAGATTAAATAGATCCTGGAATTTAGCCTGGTCTGGAGCAGGCTAGCTCCACAGAATAAATCGCCATGGTGATTTATACCATAACATATCCTGCTGCCCCCTATCCCACTTTTGTGCAACTGGATCACAGATAAATTGAGCCAGGATAACCAAGATATACTCTTAACCAACCTAGGCATGGTCTAGGTAGGTTAGGTTGGTCCGTCCAGTTGATGTGGACTGAACCATAACCCTAAAAACCCTAACCAATCACCATCGTCCTAGGCACGGTCCGTCACAAACACAAAACAAATGAGCCAGTTAGCTTACCTTAGCTTGCACCCCAGGAAGTGTAACTTCTCCTTACCCACAACCATTCACTTGCTCGTTCTGCCTTAGACTTTGTCCACAAATGCCCAATTCAGACAGCGAGCCAATAGCAGATCTGGCCACAAACCCTCGTGCGCCGATTTCAATAGGCCTTTGTCGCACACTCCAACCTCGCTGGGCTGCCTCCTCTGCTATTTCAGTATATTTCTATCTCTTCAGCCTGTTTCACTTTGTCTTCCCAAGGGACTGTAAGGTCAACGAAATAAACTATCTTCTCTGAATCCGACCACAGAAGAAGATCCGGTCTTAGTCTAGTGCTCACTATACAGTATGTGGAGATACCGCCATCTGCTGGACAAGATCAACCTTCATAATTGGACAATTACCTTCACCATCATCAAACATGTTCTGAATGCCTTTTTAAAAAATCAGACACCGTATGACGCAGTCCACCTTACTGTGATCACAGAATTCATAGTTTACCCACCTCTTATTTGACAAACTACACCGGAACAGTTTGTTATTTTCTATGGTCCAGGCTGTTTTTGGTGCCATTTTTGTAAAGGCCTGGACTATCCACAGAGACCACATATTTTTTTACAGTGTATTCAGGTCACCAGCAGCTAGCGGATGGTGAGGTGATGTTTGCTGTATGTGATATAAAACGTTTTAGCTTAAAAAACACATAACATCGCTTATAGCACTTTTAAAAACATGCAACACGCAAAATATACAGGAGTGAAATATACAGTAAATATAGCCTTTGTTTCCTGTTACTACAAATATAATATGAAGTTATTCTGGACTATTCTGACTGGGATTTAAGCAGTCTATACAATGTGTAATAAGTCTCATTATACACAACATCTATATTTAGACAGGTATGTTCTGATGACATGCTTGGAAAGGCAGTCATTCCTGTTGCTCAAACTCAAACGTGTTAATGCAGATGCCTTTGAACATGCACAAACAACATCTTCAAGGCGAACTTGAAATTAATACCTTCTGTTGGTTCACTGTCCAGTCAGTTACAGTTGAAGGCTAAGAGGTTTTGGAGGGCTTTATTCTTGGTTAAAGCAACACAGATGTAACCTACTGAACAGACAATGTCACAAGAACATGTCAGCCAGAGGGGTGAGTATTACAAAGTATGACTTGTACATGTACTTTGGAGTGGGTAAGACTGTTTTTAGTGGCAGGCTAACACATACTGATGACTTGCGCTAGCCTAGGACCTGCGAACTCTGAAATTAGGACTGAATGAAAGGTGTTGAAAATGGTGTTCACTGATAAATATCACACTTGCTAACTTGGAAATGAGGTCCTATGTCCAAAATCCTGAACCACCCCTTTAAGCATTTACTGACAGTTTTTTGTCGTGCACCTGGGATGTGCAAAATGGCCTCTGACCATCAGGAATTACCATTACCAAACAGTCACATTATTAAACTTTGAGATTTTGATTTTGAGATGTGATCAGAGTGCAACATATATTTCAGAATTCAACACGACCTGTTATGTGTATATTTTTCATTGTGTTTCAAGTGTTGCTTTCTGATTTAAATGTAAATAGAATGATGAGATGATTGTGTTGATATGTTACATTAATATAGTTCTGCATAATGAGTGTCTGCATGATGTCTTCCAGGGCTGCGAGTGGTGGTTTTGGGTTTTCATGAATCAGGGAAGACATCTTTGATAAACACCTTACTCAATGAGACAGGGTCAGATTCTTGCAGAAAATTGATCTGTATTGATACCCCAGGCTGGTGGAGGAAGTATCCTTTGAGTGACACAGCAGACTTCATCAAACAAAAGATTATTCTGAGTGTGAATGAATGTCTACCAGGACCTCACGCTTTCCTTCTGATCATCGACATTAATAATGTTCCATTCACTGAGAAGATCAGGAAGTCTGTAGAGGAGCACTTAGGGCTCTTTGGGGAGAGAGTTTGGGAGCACACCATAGTGGTGTTCACCTGTGGAGAATATCTCAAGGGTACAACCATAGAGCAGCACATTGAGAGTGAGGGAGAGGCTCTGAAGTGGGTGGTAGAGAAATGTGGGAACAGGTGTCACATGTTTAACATTGAGAGTACAGGAAGTTGTAATGAAGTTAATGAGAATAAGAACAAGCTACTGGAACAAATTGATGGCCTGGTGGCAAAGTATGGTAACAGCAGTTTTGAACTTGAGAAAATATTGAGGGAAGTTGAAGAGAAGAGGATCAATCATCAGGAGAGAGCAAAGATGAGACAGCAGAAGGTTATGGACAAAAGAGAAATGTTACGTAAATACGGTAAGCTTAATTATATGAAGCAAAACTATGTATAAAGAATGGTCTTATGCCCCATTCTGATCTCATAAGTTTAAAATATTTCTTACATAAATGCAACAGTAAGTATAAGTAAGTAAGTATATATACTCTTTTGATCCCGTGAGGGAAATTTGGTCTCTGTATTTATCCCAATCCGTGAATTAGTGAAACACACTCAGCACACAGTGAAGTGACGCACACACTAATCCCGGCGCAGTGAGCTGCCTGCAACAACAGCGGCGCTCGGGGAGCAGTGAGGGGTTAGGTGCCTTGCTCAAGGGCACTTCAGCCGTGCCTACTGGTCGGGGTTCGAACCGGCAACCCTCCGGCAACCCTCCGGTTACAAGTCCGAAGCGCTAACCAGTAGGCCATGACTGCCCCTATATATTTATATGTATGTATAAGTATATGAAAAGCAAACACAGAAAGCTGTGTGGGTTTGTGATTCCTTGATGATGGAATGATCTACCAACTGCTTTCAAAACATTGTGTCCCTGTCCATCTTCAACAATCTCTCTTTTAACCTCTTCCAAGAGCACCTGTTTTCCAACACCTTTAACACTATCTTGTCTTAACTAGTATTGTGCACTTCTACACCTGATCTATGCACTTGGTCAAATTAGGTGGAATTAGTACTTAGTGAAAGGTCTACTGGTTTATTGAAGCATTGGTGTTCTTCAATTGTAAATTGTTTTGGATTCAAATGAGCTAATGGCCTTGTATTCTCAAATCTGCTCATTCAGGGGTTATACCATCACTATCAGAACTTAGGATTCTTCTATTGGGGTGGTTGATCTCGGGAAAAACCTCTGCAAAGGATACAATTCTGGGCCAAGTGGATCGTGTAAACAAAAAAAGAACTAATAAGTCTGAGAGAAACTCTAAAAAAGTTGCTGGAAGACAAGTCTCTGTTGTGGATACCCCTGGTTGGTGGAAGTACTTACCTGCCAAATGCACTCCAGAATGGGTGACGACTGAGTTACAGAGAGGGCTGACGCTTGATTCCAAAGCCCCCCATGCCATTCTTCTGGCTGTTCCAGCAGACACAACCTTCCATGAAGAACAAAGGAAGAATATTGAAGACAACATGAAGATGTTTGGTGAGCAGGTCTGGAAGCACACCATGGTGTTGTTCACATGTGGAGATCGGCTTGAGGACACAAGCATTGAGGAGCACATTGAGAGTGAAGGACAGCCATTACAGTGGCTTGTGGAGAAATGTGGAAACAGATATCACGTCCTGAGTTGGAATGACAAAGAAGAGGAAGTCATGGAGCTGCTGAACAAGATTGAGGAAATGGTGGCCAGTAACAGTTTATTTTGGCCAGAACCTGAATCACAAACATGTATTGATAAAAAGACCACTGAAGATCTGATAGAAGTGCCAAATGAGATGGTGCAGTTCTTAGACCAGAAATGGCAGAAGATGGATAGAGAATTAGAGAAGATTGTGACCATCTGCAGTGAAACAACTTCAAAGCTGAAAGGAAGTATGGATAATCCATACACAAATTGTGAGTTTTGCTTTAGCTGTTTTCTTGCTTTTGCTCTAACTGGACTTTATGTTTATGTAATATTAACTAAAAAGCATTAAGGAGTATACATTATATTTCATTTGTAATCAGTTGGAGACACTCACCCATCGTCTCAGGATGAGGAAATCAACTCGGGAAAGGGCATCAGTCCACCTGATTCTAAATCCCCCATTAAGAAATCTGTCTTTGATGCTGCCACAGGTAATAACTCCATCTGATATATCACCTCTCTTTTCATTGCAGGTACAGTATATGCTTGTTTTGGTTTTTAGGCTGGTCATTCGATTTTTAGGTTGATTTAGCTTTTCAGGTGAACAGTCCAATACATTTAATGGCCTAGTATTAGTAAGTTACTGCTAAACTAGTAATATCAAAAATATGAAATACATGTAGCAAATGTCATTCACATTGCAAGGTCAAAGTTTTAAATTAAAAGTGTCAAATGCATGTTGCAAAAGTAATTCCCATTGCTGAAATTACCATTGCAAGGTTAAGGTTTTGACCAGTATTCACAGTTTTTACTCATCAAAAAACGAAATGGTACATGATGTGATTAGGTGATCATTTGAATGCCTACTGACCTCACCCATGTGATCAACCAGGGCTTGATGACCAAGAACTGGTCGGCGAGAAGTCTGCTGGTCAGATGGAAAGAATGAAAGAGATGTTGGAGAGAATGAAAGAGATGTTGGAGAGGGAGTGGGGGAGACGGGAGTTGGCCGTCACACAGAGATTTCAGCGTCAGTTGACAGAGCTAAGAGAATCTGGTAAGGCTACACTTTAGAAGTTTCACAAAGTGGCTTGTACTACTGTACCTTTAAAAGAAAAAAGATAATATTTTGACTCAATAATTTTTGATGATTCTTGCAAGCTGTGAACTTTGTCCAGTTATGAAAGGGAAAAAAAATCTAATTGCATTTCATGTAAAATATGTTTTTTTATGTGCTACTACTGAGGAACTACTACATGATAGCAGTAGTTCCTCATCCATGTATGTTTGAATCCCCCTAGGGTCTGAAGCTGATGTGCATGACCTTAACATTCGTGCATTTGTAAACCCAAATGTAAACTAATGCATACAAAGTTGTGCATCTGTGAAATAATTTCTCATTAATAAAATTCTACAGATCGCTTTGATTTTCTTGCACGACTACAAGACAACTCATAGAAGCAGATTCGAGCACTTGTATCAATTGACTTGTAGTCGTGCAAGAAAATCAAAGCGATCTGTAGAATTTTATTAATGAGAAATTGCGAATGTTGTGGATGTTCTCAGATAATGAAACACGGATGTGCAAATTTCGATTGGAGCAAAAGTGTTGAGTGCATGACTCTTGAAAGTTGTGACTCACAGGATAGGATTTGTGTACCTGTAACAAGGATTTGTGAACCCGTAGCCCCTATTTTGTGTTAACAAGATATAAAAAAATATGTACAACTTTAACTTTACTGTTACACATTTGACTTTAGTGTGCGCATGCAAAACCTGCAGTTAAATGTGCTCGCCACTTTTGCACCAAATATACCTTCATATTTAGGCACCTAACCCAAAGTTGCTTACAGGACAATGAAATGTATATATGTAACCTTTAGATAAGTGTCTAAATGAAAGTAAATGTAGTTAATTTGAAGGTTTTGACCCGTGACAATATCCAGTATTTTACTTATCACAAATGCTACATGATGCGAGTAGGTGGTCATTTGAATGCCTACTGAGCTCACCCATGTGATCAACCAGGACATGAAGACCAAGAGCCGGCCAGTGAAAAGCTTTCTGGTCAGATGGAGAGAATGAAAGAGATGTTTGAGAGGGAGTGGGGAAACGGGAATTGGGCGTCACCCAGAGATTTCAGCGTCAGATATCAGATCTAAGAGAATGTGAACACATTAGAATACATTTTGCAGAATGGTTTGTAAAACTGAAATGCTTGTCCTACAAGCAATGTCCAATTCCAAATGTCACATTATCTTTAAAGGGGTTCCAATAAAGTTTTTTTGCCACTAGGCTTGTATTTTACACAACTATTGTGAATGCCACTCATGGTAAATTTTGATTGGTTTAGAAACTGGCAAGCATAATCTCCATGGCTCCAAGAGCCATGTTGACTGACAATGTAAAAAACACAATTTCATACAAATAGTAGGCTATTGTACAATTGCAATTTGTGATTTCCCGGGTCGGGGGGAGAGCGAAGTTGCGAGGCTGGTTTTAAAGGTGTCATAGTCCTTTAAAGGTGTCATATTAAGGTAAAACATTTGCATAGGATCCCTTTGAACTAAAATGTTGATATGCTGTGCTATAGCTTTTGTATTGTAAGCGGTGCTTATTTTTGAATCCCCACAGGATCCGAAGCTGATGTTCATGACCTTAACCTATCATATAGAAAGGTCGTCTGGTGGATTCATCATGGAACATCAGGATATGCTTCAAATGAGCAAGAAGTTTTTGCATTGCCCTTAAACAGACATGTGCATGTCAGGTAAATGAAAGAGTAAATCAGACAGAGACATCATCAACAAAGAAAAGGAAGAGATTATTACAGTAGATGGTTTATAAATAAAGGATCATGTTCATATGCGTATTTAAATAGCCATGTATCTGAGGCCTGGGGACAGTGAAAGTGAATCGCTTCATTTGGCCACTTACAGTCTGTACTCAAACAAAAATGTAGACTTGTTACCATCCAAAAATTGACTAGGTTACTTCCACTTTAAAGGACAACCAGCACCATCATTCATTGCTAAAGCTTATCATATAGATGGAGACATCATAGTCTATTTGAATGTATCTTGTGTTTTATGTATACTGTATATGTATATTCTGTATTCTGATGTATGAAATAATACATGAGCTGATCATCATTTGCCAATTCATAATACATTGTATAGTGATGGCGTGCAATCAGTCCATACTGACCCTGTTGTCAATATTGCTGTATACATTGCTCTTGTTTGTTTTCCCCTTATGAATTAAACACCAATCAGTGACTACATGAACATTGTATTTTCTGTGGTTTCCTTTATCAGTAACCATAATTCACAAATTCTTCTGAAATGGATTACACAAAGGCTTTAACTACACTTTCTCTTACATAATTAAAACCTCCCCGGAAAAAGCCCACATTACACATTTAGTGTTTTAATGGCTTTTATTACAATTTACATATCTCCTCTCAACTCCAGAGGCCTGGGTGAGTGATGGCTATGCGTGCTGTCTGTGGGATATCTAGTTGCGGGCGACGGTCTGGACGATCCAGCTGTGCAGGTAAGACACGCGGGCATAGATGGCAGGGGAGCGCACATTGCAGTTGCTGGTGCCCCAGGACACGATGCCAACGTGGGACCACACGCCTCCGCTCTCACACACCAGAGGTCCGCCAGAGTCACCCTGG
Organism: Alosa alosa; assembly: GCF_017589495.1. Taxonomy (NCBI): domain Eukaryota; kingdom Metazoa; phylum Chordata; class Actinopteri; order Clupeiformes; family Clupeidae; genus Alosa; species Alosa alosa. The sequence goes on along the minus strand of NC_063195.1, from coordinate 22,598,582 downwards.
AGAGAGAGAACACATGGGGCATCATATACTGTCTATTCAGCTCGAGATATAAAGGTGACACACAGGGTGTACGTGCATGCGTGCGTGAATGTGTGCGTGTGTGTGTGCATACAAGTGTGTGTGTGTGTTTGCGTGTGTGTGTGTGTATGTGTGTGTGCGTGTGCGTGTGTCAGCGGTTTTCTCACCTGGCAGGAGGAGACTCCAGAGGCTCCGGCGCAGATCATGGCGTCTGTGATCCTGTTGCTGCCCCAGTGCTGTCTGCACTGAGCAGGGCTGAGCAGAGGCAGGGCGGTCTGCTGCAGGATACGGGGGCTCGCTGGAGGGGCGGGAGAGAGAGAGTGGACAGAAGAGAGTTATTTTACTGTGACAAAACAATTAAAAACATCTTGAAATATGTGTGTGTGTGTGTGTGTGTGTGTGTGTGTGTGTGTGGATAAACATGTGTGAGAATGTGTGTTTCTGGATTAGACACTCACTTGTGGTGTCAGTTTGTGTGTGTGTGTGTTTGACAGTGTGTGTGACTGTGTATACAGGACCCTCAGGTGATGCCAGTCTTTCCACTAACAGTGGTGACATAGAAAGAAAGAGATGGAGAGAGAGAGAAAGTGTGTGTGCGTGTGTGCGTGCGTGTCAGCAGAGGCGCCGCGGTCATGCTCCCCGAGGACCACGCGGTGAGACCTGGCACTGGAGTCACACAGATAACAACCAGCATGTAAGAGGATGTGTACAAGTGTGTAGAGACATGCATCACTGGATGAGAGTGATGGGATGGACACCTGGACACACACACACCCTATTCACACACGCACCCTATTCACGCACGCACACACAGACACACACACACATACTTTCTATTGCTCTCATACATACAGCACATACACAGACAGACAGACACACGCACACACATACACACAGAGACACAGAGAGAGAGACACAGAGAGAGAGACAGAAATAGACGGCAATGGGCAGCAGTAAGGACCCTGTACTGGTTGATCAGAGAACCTCCACAGAAGTGGAATCCATTAGATTGCTGTGTGTCAGAGAAGAAGATGAAGAAGAAATAACTTATTTAAATAACTCATTTAATAACTCATAATTCATCTAGGTATCGTTAGTTTAATCTACCTTAATAACAAATAATAATTAATAATAAATGAATAAATCAAATATATAAGATAGTTAAAATGACTTTGACTTTGAGCATACCTGACGAGACACCTGCCAGGGCCAGGAGCCAGACACGGCGTTCTCTCCATTGACGATCTTGTTGTAGCCGCTCACCTGGGGCTTGATGGAGGGAACCCCACAGCCTGGGGTCAGGAGAGAATACAGAACAAGAGGGGTTGGAGAGTGACCACAGTAATATAAAAATTACACAAAGTCATATATCTGACTAATGGCTATACTCTTTCAGCCATTACAGCACAAACACATGGCCACTCTGTTTGTTTAAGCCTCTGAATCACAAACATGTATTGATAAAAAGACCACTGAACATCTGATAGAAGTACCACATGAGATGGTTAATTTCTTCGATCAGAAATGGAAGAAAATGGATACAGAATTAGAGTAGAAGATTGGGACGATCTGCAGTGAAATGACTTCAAAGCTGAAAGGAAGCATGGATGCTCCATACTAAAATTGTGAGTTTTGATTTAGCTTTTTTTCTTGCTTTTGCTCTAACTGGACTTTATGTTTATGTAATATTAATTAACACTATAAGCATTATTAAAATAGGATATAAATACAATAATTATAAGTTATATTTCATTTGTAATCAGTCGGAGATACTCACCCATCGTCTCAGGATGAGGAAATAAACAGAGGAAAGGGCACCAGTCCACCTGATCCTAAATCCACCATTAAGAAATCTGTCTTTGATGCTGCCACAGGGAATAACTCCATTTTGGACTCATCTGATATATCACCTCTCTTTTCATTGCAGGTATGCTTGTTTCCCAATTTAAAAAAAAAAGTTTTGGGGTTGATTTAGCTTTTCAGGCAAAGAGTTCAATACATTGGTAATGCTTTAGAATAACTGTTGTTATCCTTTAATGACATTAACTAACTGTTAACATGCAGCTTGTAAGTGTTAATAAGCAGCCTTTTAAGTTACTTACAAGCATATTTGTTAACAGTTGTCAGGAAGAGGTGCTCTAAATAGGTGGTAGATTATGTGGAGATCAGATGAGATCAGGATGTCACAACAACTCAGTCAGGACAGTAAGACGTGCAAAGGTGATTTTCTGTGCAACAGCAGTCCTGACATGGTAAAATATTTAATATCTATATATCAAACAATGAGTAGGCATACCATTTTCATCAGCCTAGACCAGTGGTTCTCAACCTTTTTTCCCCCCTGTGAAATATTTTTTTTCAGCCAAGTACCCCCTAACCAGCGCAAAGTTGAGAAAAAAAGACTTAAAATAGAGCACTGTGCCATCAGTGTCTAATTTATTAAACTTTGGGACTGATAAACACATACACGTACAACGTATATTTTCCTGAAATATTTATTAAGTAATTGTTTTTTAAGTATTTTTGCATGGATCCTACTTTTTAAATATATGTATATTTTAACCCGTAGTACCCTAAGCTGTTTTTAGGGCATTTTCACTACATTTATTCATTCTGTCATTGTAAGTGCCACACATATATATTGTTTTTTTCCCGGCTGAGTCTGGGCTATCCAGATCTGCCATGATTTCATGTATTAGTAGCATTGCTTTTATTTAGATTTTTAAAGAATTAAATGATAAAAAGCGTATTATAAAAAATCTTATATTTTGACATGTATCTCACCACAGCAAGCTTATAGCTCTACATACATTTAATGTGTGTGTAGGGCAGACTGTCCTGAATCTGGCAATATCATTGCCATGGTGGAGGGATTCTCTGGGGATGAGCAATTTACATATGTGGTGTGTGCCCAGGGCCGGATTAACCATTAGGGCAACTGGGGGCACGGGACCAGTAAGGGGCCCTAGGCACAGTCAAAATATTACTTTTGATCACGTTACAAATGTAGTACTCACTTCCCTAATTTTATGCAGATTTTGCAACCCGTTCAATCAAAATATTATGTTAAATCACGTCAAAAACAGTGTCTGTAGCTGCCTGCACAAATGCTGCCTGCCATCAGTCAATGAGTGAGGGCGAGCTATCACGTCGAAACATTTCATAACACCCGGACTACGCTATAGTCATGTCATGTCAAGATGTCATTTTAGCTAACGTGGTTAGAAGTTTCTCGGATGCAATTGAGCAGTTAGTCCACACTTCATCAACCCACAAACATGAAATCTACTTCTGTCAAAACTTTCGAGACTACATTAAGTTTTGAGTGTAGCGCAGTAAGCACAAGCATACTTTTGTGGCTTTACGCACAGTGAGGGCATTCGTGTTTGTTAATGCCTGGTACAGATTGCAATCTAATGCAGACAAGGCTTACATGCTAAGAATATTACTGTACACACGTTTTGACAACAGACGAAGCTAAAGGTGAAGATATCTATCTCCTGTTACTAGATCAGCAGGTAAGACAGGAGGTGAGGGTGCCCGCATCGCCAGACAGACTACCCCAAAGCACAACCAGTAGGTTCCAGCAGCTTTGAGAACCACCGATGGGCTGCTAAGAAAGGCTCTGTTGTAGTTTCTATGATAGCCTACACATACAAAAGTAATTTCTGTCAATTAAACCTCTTATTAGTGCAGATTATTTATGGGTATCCTCATTTATTGTGATGTCTAAATTCCATGATAGTGTTTGTTTCACGCAGTGTGGTTTGGATGAGCCAGACCGTGCAGCTTGCCTGTCTTCTGTCCAAAATCGCGTGATTGTAGTGTAGATGGGTGTGTGTACCATAGTATTCATTCCTGCAAGCAACCCTGAGTCTGGCGATCAATGCGGGTGGCACTCTCGCGTCCCGTCTTACCTGCTGATCCAGTAACAGGAGATCGATATCTTCACCTTTAGCTTCAGATCTGGTCAAAACGTGCGTCATATTCATGTAAGCCTTGTCTGCATTAAATTGTGATCTGTACCAGGCAGAATGCGCTTGCTCTGTGCGTAAAGCCACTACATTTTGTGTGTGCTTATACTGCCCTGAAAACGTAATTTAGTGTCTCTCCCTTTCAAAAGTTCTGACAGAAGTAAATTTCATGTATGTGGGTTGATGAAGTGTGGACTAACTGCTCAATTGCATCCGAGAAACTTCTAACCACGTTAGCTAAAATGACATGACATATCCTAGGACTTGTAGGCTTAGTAGGGTAGGCTACAAGAATTTTTTTGGGGGTTCAGGGGTCTTGGTTTTTTTGTTTTTTTGCAGTTAATTGGACGTTTTTTACGAAGCCCGGGAGAGCTCACTTTAAGTGATATTTTTTTCTGGTTGTGATCATTTGTGAGCACGTTTTCCTTTAATTGAGCCCTCGAATTAATAAAACGTGACCCCGTTGTAGGCCTAAATTGAGCTCTCGAAATATGTATTTCGTGCTCACATTTAGTAATTCCCGATATTTTCTCACCGCTCGCTGTGCTGTGGTGGCAACTTTGTGTTACCTTGGGATGGACTAGGCCTACAGCTGTCTGTAACAGTTCATATTGGTAATGTGATAACCGTAGGCAGCTAATTAAAGCCTTTAGGTGGTCAGGATGGTTTATAGCGGACTTCTACTCTTTGTAGCAGGGGCACCTGTGGTGTCAACCGCCAGCTATGGAGACCCATAATGGGGAAATTCTACTAGGCTACATAGACTACTCGGGCTCTGTTGTAATGACCGGTTTCCACTACCTCCTGGATTGTTGACTAAAGCCTACGTTAACTGTGAGTTCTAGAAGGCAATCGAAGCACATCACAGCGACAAGCTCCCAAACAATTACAACACGTAGACCTACTGTTGGTACAAATAGGCTACTGCGTATTAGTGGTAGCCTAATACCCACCCAATACAATAAGGTTCCCTCTAGCGCCCGATAGGCCTCACCATATAACCCACCCGTACACCAATATATGATGCACACAACGAGGTAAGCTTTGATACGGACTATGAAACGGGAGACATAAACAGTGGCGTTCACGATGCTCAGCTTCTCAGGCTATGTAGCCCAGCTCACACCGTTCGCGATAAACACCACAGCTCTGCATACACTTGGACCTCAACAAACACTCAAAACTTCGGCAAACATTCAGCTGGACGATGATGGCAAGGGGCCTGTGCAAACACACAATCGTCTGCTCTTCCACCTACAGCCTACCTAACGGGGCTATAACCAGGTGCACTGCAATCAATGAGATTCCCTCTACGTCACTACAAGTGACACACCTCCCAACGTCATTCCCGGGGATACCCCTCGACACCACACTACGTTTTTGTAAGATCTCGAATATACTATAACGTGCTCATGTTTACATGTGTCAAGACAATATTGAGTGCACGTTTTACAAATTGTGGCCACGTTTAAGTAGATCGTGCACACAATGTTCTATAACCATGTTCACAAATTGTGCTCTCGTTTTAATAAATCGTGCCCTCTTTTTAGTAAATCGTGCGCTCATTTTAGTAAATAGTGCACTCGTTTAATAAATTGTTCCCTCGTTTTACTATGCTTAAAATGAGAGCTCAACTTAGTAAAATGAGCTCACACTATAGTAAAACGAGAGCACAATATAGTAAATTGTGCACACGATTTAGGAAACCGAGCGCACAATTTAATAAAACGAGCGTATGATTTAGTAAAACGAGTGCACAATATAGTTAAACGAGAGCACAATTTAGTTAAATGACAGCACGATTTAGTAAAACGAGTGCACAATGTAGTAAAACGAGCGCACATTCTCTCAACATGCAAAACATTTTGCGATGACCCCTCTAGGGCTCCGTAGTTTTTCACGCAATTTTGGACAGAAACTTTAAGCTGAAGACAGGCAAGCTGTCCATCTGGCTCATCCAAACCACACACTGCATGCATGAAACAAACACTATAATGGAACTTCGATATCACAATAAATGAGGATACCCATAAATAAATCTGATAAGAGGTTTAATTGACAGAAATTAATTTTGTGTTTGTATCATCTAGAAACTACAACAGAGTCTTTCTTAGCCCAACGGTGGTTCTCACAGCTGCTGTAACCTACAGGTTAGCTTTGGGGTTAGTGAGTGCGCGCCTGCAGGTGTATGGCAGTAGTCACTGCGTACCATCAGGCAACTGTGTGCGGGCGTGCATGTGTGGAGGGAGGGGGCTTATTCCGATTTTGTGCCCAGGGCCCATTGTCATGATAATCCGGCCATGTGTGCGCCTTACAGAAATAAATGCCATTTTTTTATTTAGTGATTAAAATGACCTTTGTGCGCTCCATATCTGTAACACGAACTGAACTAACCTGACTTGACCCGAGTTTACGTGCTAGCGTGTGCCTGTCTGCACTCATGATTCTCTACAACTTTTTACTGCATTGCCATGAACAAAGTAAAGGCAAAAAAGGTGTTTATTTGTCGAACAAATTGGGATTCAATGTGAGCCTTGAATTGGATGCCATGTAGGAATTTTCTAGAATCTCAAAACCGGATTATGAACATTATTTGCCATAAAGAAACTGTACTTATTCATAGAGCAACTATACATAGTACTATAACTATACAGTATTATTCATCTTTTTACTGAGGAAAAACACTACATACAGTACATAAAATGGGTTGCTGTTGTTGTGTTGCATTTTTTTATGATTTAGTGCAATAACAATTATGAAGTCATCCTCCATATGACAAGGTATCTGCTATAGTGCAACTACATTGGTAAAGCATAAATGACGTTAAAGCAACAATAGCATATTAATGAACTGTACTTTTATAATATCCACTTAAATGAGCCATTCATCACTTGCTATTGAACAATTAAAGGTGCTCTCAGTGATGTTGGACACTCTTCACTCACAGACACTCATCAACACTCTAAGAGCCGAGTTACATCAAAGTCCTTTTAGGCAAGTCCCTCCACTCGGCGGCCATATACCAACGTTTTATGGGCACTCATCGGGCACAGTCTTTCGGTCGAACTGCGCGTGTGCAAGGCTTCACGACACCAATCTTGCTCCAGCGGCGAGATCACAACACATGATTGGCACGATGTCTTCACAACACACCATATGATTGGCTCAATGTATTCACATCACACCACATGATTGGCTCAATGTATTCACATGTCGGCGTTTTGCGAGGAAGGGGTGGGATATGTGTAGACAACGGCCATATTGGCGTGACAAACTAGCCCCATGCATTTCTATGGAGTATTTTTTGAGTGCTGTGTCTCCTCATTAGAAAGTCTCTGGTTACATTAATATGTCACGGGGATGATTGTCTGTGTTATGTTTGTTATGTCTGCGTCCTGGTGGTGGCTTGTGGTATGACATGCTCTGCTCACCTGTCTTGGGTTATCATATGAGATAAGCACAGGCGTAATTGTCACAGGTGTGGTGAATTGGATAATTATTGATAGCGTTTTTAAGCGACCGGATCCCCTCGCATGGACACGAGGAAGTGGGTTTCTAACCTTCCGTTTGATCTCTGTGGGAGAGACGAGCAAAGACGGGACCGTCGTGCGGAGAGCCTGGGGAAAAGAAAACTACTGCAGCTCCAGCCAGAGGGAAAGTACACTGTTACCGATCGTAACCAGCGTAGGCATATTGCTGTTTGTTGACTGAACCAGCGCTGCTGCTACAGGCCTCTGTGTTGCCTAGTGACCTACACCGGAGGTGCGACTTCTCGTCGCTCCTCTGCCAAGTTAAGTACATGCTCCTTAAATCTACACTAGATGGGCTGTGGTACGAGAGGGGACTGTTAACCTACTGCTGTCTGAATTGGGCTACTCCAAGATCACGTTAGAGCTGGACATTTAGAAAGAATATTTCCAGTATATTTATGGACTCAATTGCATCGTAATTGCGTGTGTTGCCGTGTGAAGCTTTATTGTTTTTTTTGACACTGGCATGAAGATTTGCTGTGCGTGTGCTGAGAGGTATTCCAGAAAGCAGGTTTACTGGCTTAACTGGGTATGTTAACCCAGAGTTAGCGGTAAACCTGGGATTTCAGTTCCAGAAAGCTCAAAATTGATCAGGCTATGTAAGTAACTATGGTAACATAGGCTCTGAACTGAACTGGGTATGTAAACCCAGAGTAAACGGTAAACCTGGGATTTCAGTTCCAGAAAGCTCAAAAATGATCAGGCTATGTAAGTAACTATGGTAACATAGGCTCTGAACTTAACCTGGTAGCGGGTAGGTTTTGTTCAGGTTATGTTCAATTATGTTCGGTTATTTCAGTGCATGTTCAATCAGGCCGCTATTTTTACACTTGTCACACAATGGTGTTTCATTTTGACGAAGGTCCGATTGACAAAGAAGCAAAAAATCATGTAATATTCATCCGTGCTGACCGTGAGAGGGCGAAGACTATGACATCACATGATAGGCCTAGCCTATCCATTCTTTTCCAAACGAGTTTTTCAAGAGCGCTAGAGTTTTTCAGCTGAATCCTAAATATAGGCTACTTGAAAAGCATTCTCCATCCCTACATTACGCATGGTGGATTAGAATAGAATAAAATAAATCTTTAACATAGGCTAGCTAGCCTAGGCTACACCATAGTGGACATTTGTGTTTGGCTCACCAGACAGATGGACAAACAACATCTCGGACACATTGAAGATATAATTAAAACAAGTACAGTACTAAAAAGGGGAAACATAGCCTATAGAAAATTAATAAATAAGTTTAAATATAGCTGTACAGCTCAGCCGGGTATGCATGTTGTCACTAAGTTTGGTTAAGAATGCTGATGGCATTTGGGATAAAATATTTTTTTTAATAGGCTACACACGAGGGAGTTTTTGTAGTGTTGGAGACGCAGAGCATATCGGCAAGCTTTCGGTTGGTGCGTAAAGTTTGCCTTGCGCTAAAGCAGTTCCTGCGCAACTTCATTCGTTTTCCTGGACACAAACCCACGGGGATCATTGAAGTGTAGTTTCACCAACTGGCAGGTCAGCATCACCAAAGTCCTTTTAGGCCAAGTCCCTCCACTCGGCGGCCATATACCAACGTTTTATGGGCACTCATCGGGCACAGTCTTTGGGTCGAACTGCGCGTGCGCAAGGCTTCACGACACCAATCTTGCTCCAGCAGCGAGATCACAACACATGATTGGCACGATGTCTTCACAACACACCATATGATTTTGGCTCAATGTATTCACATCACACCACATGATTGGCTCAATGTTTTTTTTCACGTAATGACGTTTTGCCGAGGAAGGGGTGGGATATGTGTAGACAACGGCCATATTGGCGTGACAAACTAGCCCCATGCATTTCTATGGAGTATTTTTTGAGCGCTGTGTCTCCACATTAGAAAGTCTCTGGCATCACTTATTAAATTTTCCAAATGTGCACCGAAATGTGTCCAATAGGTAGTGATGGGCAAATGAAGCTTTGGTGAACCACTGAACCACGGGCAAGCCTGATGCCTTTTCTCTACGAAACTCCCCCTCGCTCGGTCTGAAGCTCTTTTCCTTTTCTTTTCCGTCAAGGGTTTTCGCTGCTTCTTCGCCGGCTCTGCCATTATACACACGTTTGCAACAATCTCTAGCGTTTCGTTAGCCTGCCTCTGTGCTGTAAACTGATTCTGCTTCGGTCGGCGGGTAGGATACACCAAACTTGCAAGTGGGATATTCTTTCTACAGGCATTAGGGGCGGGCGAGAGAGCCTTCATTCGCCCCGTAATGAGTCATTTAACCATATACCGACTTACAAAGATGATTAATGAACACGAAAACGTTGCCTGGTGTCCCTTTAAGTATTGCTCTTTTTTTTGTTATTACAGTTCTCTCCTCGTAAGCCTCGACTACTCCGCCTCTGAAAAATACGGTGCTCTTCCTTTCGCCGGTTTCACTCATGGTTTCGACTCTCAATAGAGTTTTGGAACCGACAGCCAGTGGTGGAGGAAGTACTGAACCTCAGTACTTAAGTAAAAGTACAAATACACAGAGAAATATTTACTTTAGTAAAAGTAAAAGTACCACAATGACAACCCTACTTAAGTAAAAGTAAAAAGTACCTGCTTTTATATGTACTTTAAGTATTAAAAGTAAAAGTATTTGCATAATGATTTATTCTCTTAATATCTATATTCTAAAAGGAAAAATCAGTATGGGCTGTGGCATTTTAATTAAGCTAGTTTTAGGTTATACTCGACTAGATAGTTTTAAGTTAATGCAATTGTGCTTACCATCTGTGGCCCAGTTTACATTCTGACCTACAATTCTAGAGACTGTAATTCTGGTTATCTACTAGGGTGATCTGAGTAATATCATTCAGCAAAACACGAGAGCCTGAAGTTTAACGGGGTAGACCAGGAAAACGTCGGGTGGATCGTAATGCCAATTCTGCTGATTGAACAGAGAAAGTTGCTGAGAAAGGTGTCTTTATGATTAGGTTCAGTTTCACTTGTGCAGACGCATAGACATTGAATGAGCGCTCACGTTACTACCCCCCAATTGTAGGCTATGCATCTTTATTTAAATCACACACAATTAAGGAATATTTCCTAATCTGGAAAATGTTACGTTTTTTCCGGCCACCGGTTCATTAATAGTCTACCATTCATTTGTGCCGCCGAAATGATCAGGCGGTGACAGAAGCATGGGCATAGCCTGTAACCCGCCTGATCAGCGGGATAGCAATCTAATCGAGAGGAGGCCCTAACGCTGCAGATAACAGACAGAGAAAGGCACAGAACACAGTTGCATGTACAGTGTAGCCATGGGGGTCTGGTGAATATAGCCTACCGAATGCAGATGGCTACAAGCTCACGCTTTGCCTGGTCTAGACTAGAAGCTTATGTTTCTAAGAATGCACGTAGCGCTCCAGAAACTTTGGTAGCAACCCCCCGGTAAAACAAACGTGTTTGTCAGAGAGAAAAAAAAAACTGATCATAAAATGTATCGTAAAAATGTATCGTAAAAAGGAACGATGGTGTTGTAGAAATGTAGCGGAGTAAAAGTACAGATAATTGCTTTAAAATGTAACTTAGTAAAAGTCAAAAGTATGCACTATAAATTGTACTTAAGTAAAGTACAAATACGTGGAAAATTTACTTAAGTACAGTAACGAAGTATTTGTACTTCGTTACATTCCACCACTGCCGACAGCTCGGGTTTAGTCGCCACAGGTTCAGACAACCCAGAGGTTAAGTTTTATCTCAGAGTTTGTTAAACCTCCTTTCTGGAATACCCCTCTGTGCTGTCCTCTACTACTCTCACACTGAATTGTTGTTGGAGAACATTGAAAATTGGAGTCTTCCATGTAAATGTCCTGTCTCCTATGCCCTCCGACTCGCATTAGTTTCTCTCTCTCTCTCTTCCTCCACCAGTGTGCGTGTGTCTGCTGTCTGCACAGTGTGACAGCAGACAGACACGTCAGACACGGTGTGACCCCGCCCCCTCACAAATCTGCCTGCGTTTGCTGCTGCGTCCCAGCTAGCTCCTCCCTCCTCTTTGTGGATCTATGGACTGTTGGATTCCTTCTCAATGAACTGAGTCATTTTTTTTAGAAGAAAACCAAGTGACTGTATTTAAAATAAATACTATATTAAGTATGGCGCCGCATGGAGCATTTGGAACCAGCTCCATACACGAAAATCCGTGTTGGGCACAAGCTCTCATCTTGCTGCATACATGTTGGTGGGTGGTACCTATCCGGCTACAGCCAAAACATTATTCAGTGCGTTATTTCTTGAGGAGCCTATGAGAAGACGTGTATATTATGGTTATTTATGCATCATATGACAAATAAAGAAAGTGTATTGATCTTGTTTACGTTGTTTGTCCCAACAAAAATAGCCTAAACATGATTAAATACAATAAATTACACAACAGCGGCATAAAGCCCTTGTCTCGTTACACCATGGTCTGCGTTGCTGTCAACCCATAGCCGCCCCCTTTTGAGCTTGCCAGAGGCTGAATCAGTAGGCTACTACATTGAAACACAATTATTGCATGAGGCATTCCAGCCTACAAATTTAATAAAAGTAAACCATGCATGCATAATTAAAAAAAATAGCTCAATTTAGGCTACTTAAACTCACATAATAAGGTTTCTATTAGAGCACAGCGCACATTCAATGAATGAGTGAAAGGGACTGCCTTGTCTCACAATAAACAGCTGGAAATTGGAAAACACTTTTTCAACTACACAAAACTTTACAGTGATCATCAAATACCCCGTAGATTTAAGTGCCCATCAGTCTCAACATTTAACTATATATTAAAAGTCCAAAAGTAAATTAAATCCCATAGCAAAACCGAAAATCGTCTGCTTTTGATCGCCTAGTATGCCGCTCCAAACAAAACGCATGTCTCACAATAAAACGCACAATGTAAGAAATAAAGTTCTGCCTTGAATAAGCCTACCCCAAATAAATACCTGTGCTTTGCGAAGCCTAAGTAAATAGCAGACCCCGGACATAATGTAAGATTTACGGAAAGTATGCAATCATACGATGTTGGACGCCTGGCAATGCTGGCCGTCTTCTGTGCCTCTGACTCCGCTGCCTCATTTGGATGGTAGCCTAACTTCGACAGGTGGCCTTGAAGATTGGATATCGTATATGCAGACTACATTCTCTTTAACGTTACTTTACCATCTGCGGTGTACAACCCAAAGTATTTCCAGACACCACATTTTAGATGAGTTGGGGACGTAATTGTCCGCTCATGCTGGCAAAAATAAAATAAAAAACAAACTAATCATAGACTGTAAAAATGCGCTACACATGGCACTAAAAACCGAATAGTTTATTTATAGTTCGACAACGGATATTTCACGTCATGTTCGAATGCATATTTGCAACAGCAGGACGTCAGGCAGACCACTCTTAGTTAGAGCCGCTGTTATCCAATGAAATTAAGTTGCGCTTCAGGGCGACTCCAGGGCGACTCCACTGGACTCCACGCGCGTTCCCGAGCAACTTTTTCTTCTTCTTGTTACGTGGCAAGCAAAGTATGTGCATTATTGCCACCCTCTTACTGGAGGACGACTCTCTTTTTACAGAATATCCAATAAAAATCGACGTTGGTTCATGTGTCATTTCCAGCTTTAGAATTTGGCGCATGGTCAGAGCCGACTGGCGCTGGATCCGAGCCCCAGTGTTCATTATGGCGTTGACTATGAATTGGCCGGATTTACTAGCCTAGCCTCTGCCATTCATTTTTATGGAGGGTGGGACTTAGTCACTCTCTCCAGTTATATATAATACCTCCATGAGTGAAACCAGCGTCCTGGAGACACTCCCCTCCATGTTGCCACCATATTACCACATTAAAATATCCAATATATATATATCCAAAATACTCTTAACCAACCTAGGCATGGTCTAGGTTGGTTAGGTTGGTCCGTCCAGTTGATGTGGACTGAACCATAACCCTAAAAACCCTAACCAACCACCATCGTCCTAGGCACGGTCCGTCACAAACACAAAACAAATGAGCCAGTTATCTTACCTTAGCTTGCACCCCAGGAAGTGTAACTTCTCCTTACCCACAACCATTCACTTGCTCGTTCAGCCTTAGACCTCGTCCACGAATGCCCAATTCAGACAGCGAGCCAATAGCAGATCTGGCCACAAACCCTCGTGCGCCGATTTTAATAGGCCTTTGTCGAGCACTCCAACCTCGTTGGGCTGCCTCCTCTGCTATTTCAGTATATTTCCCTCTCTTCAGCCTCTTTCACTTTGTCTTCCCAAGGGACTGTAAGGTCAACGAAATAAACTATCTTCTCTGACTCCGACCACAGAAGAAGATCCGGTCTTAGTCTAGTGCTCACTATATGTGGAGATACCGCCATCTGCTGGACAAGATCAACCTTCATAATTGGACAATAACCTTCACCACCATCAAACATGTTCTGAATGCCTTTTTTAAAAAATCAGATACCGTATGACGCAGTCCACCTTAGTTTACCCACCTCTTATTTGACAAACTACACCGGAACAGTTTATGTTTTTATTCTGCCCTACAAAGGCAAAAGACCTTAACTCGCCAGAGTGTGAAACTGAGAAAAATGACTTTAAAGTTTTTTTGTTGTCCAGCCAATTGTATGATAGGTAGGACACTGAAAATTTGCCAAGTAATTGTCATAATGAATACATGTATCTACATGAAAAAAAAAAAAAAATCAGCTCAAACTTGACCTTTGACCCTTATTTGGAAGTTACTGTATTCTGCCTTTGCATTATCTGCAAAACAATAATGGGTCATACAAAGGCAAAATACCTTAACTTCTAATTTATTGACCATTTGGACTTTTATCACTCTATAGAAACATTTATATGATAACAATGATAGCCTTAAGATAACATTTAGTGAGTTTTGTCTAGTAAGGCTTAATATTAGGCCTCCATCAACAGAATATTACAAAATACAAAATAATGAGAAGGCTACACTGGAACATTTTAAAAACTTTATCGTTGTACTTAATTTAAGTAAAATAACACTTTAAGAGCCAGAAAACCAAAAAACAGCCACAACATGATCCAAGCCAATGCCATTGGAAACGTTATGCAATTACAGGAATTTTGCTACTCATGGACACATAATAATTTACTGTCTGTGTCGTATGGGGCGGAGGAGGAGTCACACGTTGATTGGATTTCTTTCTTGACAAATTAAAGGGACATCGACTTAAGGACATGCTGTGTAGTTTTGTTCGTATGGGAGTCAAATATTTTGCAACCAACACTGTCTAGCTTTAGCTAATAGCTTACTCATAGCGACACTTAAAATTGAATGACAACATATGAACAACGTTGCACTTTGATAGATTTTAGGCTAGCCTGCACATAATTATATTGCGAATGGGCTTGCTGAAAACTTGTGATGGATTTAAACAATGGATTTGTCTTCTCAGTGGATGTTGTTTTCCATGGATTTTTTTTAAAGGTAAGCTGCGATCTAAGTTCTATCTGCTGGGTTAGTTTGTTGTGCGACATGTTCTCCTCGCCCGGGGAGGGGCGGGGAGGTGTATCGTGGAGGCGTCCCCAACCCACTCAGCTTTGTTTTCTGCCAGTGAGTGGACTTGCAGATTGGCAGGCAGCTAGCCACCCTGTATGGCACGAGAAAACGTGTACTAGGCTACTAGTTAATAGTATCCAGGCTTTGAGACATTTATGGTGTCTTACAGTTGCCTGGCACAACATCTATCATGTAGGCTATTTGTGGATCAGGAACAGTTAACTAGCTAATTAGGGCTACATCCTAGCTGAATTTCACAAAATCTGAAGTAGTTAATGCTAGATAGTAAAACAACCACTGCAACATTTTCTTTTCACTTTATTGAAGTGTGGCTGAAGTGCTTCAATTAGGCCTACATACAATACATAGGCATAAGACACTCTGCCTTTGTTTTACCCACCACCAATGTTAATATGGTTTGCTGCGCTGAAATTACGGTGCACTGTAACTTAATTCCAGCGCTCTATAGAACCAAAAAACAAAGCTAAAGAACCACAACTGATGTTACGGGCTATGCCTTGGCTTACCCTCTGCTTTTTGAAGTTACGGCAAAAACAGCATCTTATTTTGATAAGAAAACAACAAAATTGACTCAAGATATTTGTCCACATGATAAAATTGATGCCCATTGTTCCAAAAATGACAAAAACTCATTTTTGATAAAATTGAAGTTACGGCCTTTTGCCTTTGCACGGCAGTATTGTCCAGGCTGTTTTTGTTGCCATTCATGAGCCTGGACTATCCACAGAGACCACATATTTTTTTTACCGTGTATTCAGGTCACCAGCAGCTAGCAGATGGTGAGGTGATGTTTGCTGTATGTGATATAAAACGTTTTAGCTTAGAAACCACATAACATCGCTTAGAGCACTTTTAAAAACATGCAACACGCAAAATATACAGGAGTGCAATATACAGTAAATATAGCCTTTGTTTCCTGTTACTACAAAGATAATATGAAGTTATTCTGGACTATTCTGACTGGGATTTAAGCAGTCTATACAATGTGTAATAAGTCTCATTATACAACACAACATCTATATTTAGACAGATATGTTCTGATCAGGGGCGCCTGCAGGAATTAATGCTATGGTGCGCACACCCATCCCCCCCCCCCGCCCAAAAAAAAAAAATCACGCGTCGACAATATTTGTCCGTTTCCCGGTTTACATAGCATAGCAACATTTATATGCAATAATACATCAACAATGTCTTCAATGACCTATTCATTTGGACAACTTGATACAGCCATATACAGGCTAAAGTTACCTTTAGTTTTGTTCTAGCTTACCGTGACGTCTGGCTTTAAACAGCTGTCTAATGCAGTCTAACGTTCTGACAAGCAATTGCCCACCTTGTTCTTGCCCATCTGGAATAACTCCTAGGTTTGCTGCATCCATTCTTTCTGTTTTCGTTGTTTAAACTTGTGATGTCCATGATGAGATTTGAGTAGGTGAATTAGCTCAACATTGTGTGCTGATTATATAGATAGCCGAGTAAAAGAAAACAAGTAGCCTAGTTGCGTGCCTGCGTGCGCATTCTCTCTCCTGCTCAAACAAAATGTGTGCGCGTTAATTTTGATAACGTGTTCACTAACTTCAATAGAAAATTGTAAATTGTAGCCTGATGGCATGCAGCTAATGGGATACTGTCCATAGTTGGGAAGGTATGGTGGGCCAAAACACACACAGGAAATTTTCTCTTGTTGAGTAGCCTGATGGTACGCACAGTGCGTAGAACTGTGAAGAACATGTCAGCCAGAGGGGTGAGTATTATAATGTATGTTTACATGACTTGTACATGTACTTTGGAGTGGGTAAGACTATGTTTTTAGTGGCAGGCTAACACATACTGATGACTTGCGCTAGCCTAGGACCTGCAAACTCTGAAATTAGGACTGAATGAAAGGTGTTGAAAATGGTGTTCACTGATAAATATCACACTTGCTAACTTGGAAATGAGGTCCTATGTCCAAAATCCTGAACCACCCCTTTAAGCATTTACTGACAGTTTTTTGTTGTGCACCTGGGATGTGCAAAATGGCCTCTGACCATCAGGAATTACCATTACCAAACAGTCACATTATTAAACTTTGAGATTTTGATTTTGAGATGTGATCAGAGTGCAATATATATTTCAGAATTCAACACGACCTGTTATGTGTATATTTTCCATTGTGTTTCAAGTGTTGCTTTCTGATTTAAATGTAAATAGAATGATGAAATGATTGTGTTAATATGTTACAGTAATATAGTTCTGCATAATGAGTGTCTGCATGATTCTGTCTTCCAGGGCTGCGAGTGGTGGTTTTGGGTTTTCATGAATCAGGGAAGTCATCTTTGATAAACACCTTACTCAATGAGACAGGGTCAGATTCTTGCAGAAAATTGATCTGTATTGATACCCCAGGCTGGTGGAGGAAGTATCCTTTGAGTGACACAGTAGACTTCATCAAACAAAAGATCGTTCTGAGTGTGAATGAATGTCTACCAGGACCTCACGCTTTCCTTCTGACCATCGACATTAATAATGTTCCATTCACTGAGAAGATCAGGAAGTCTGTAGAGGAGCACTTAGGGCTCTTTGGGGAGAGAGTTTGGGAGCACACCATAGTGGTGTTCACCTGTGGAGAATATCTCAAGGGTACAACCATAGAGCAGCACATTGAGAGTGAGGGAGAGGCTCTGAAGTGGGTGGTAGAGAAATGTGGGAACAGGTGTCACATGTTTAACATTGAGAGTACAGGAAGTTGTAATGAAGTTAATGAGAATAAGAACAAGCTACTGGAACAAATTGATGGCCTGGTGGCAAAGTATGGTAACAGCAGTTTTGACCTTGAGAAAATATTGAGGGAAGTTGAAGAGAAGAGGAACAATCATCGGGAGAGAGCAAAGATGAGACAGAAGAAGGTTATGGACGAAAGAGAAATGTTAAGTAAATACGGTAAGCTTAATTATATGAAGCAAAACTATGTATAAAGAATGGTCTTATGCCCCATTCTGATCTCATAAGTTTTCTTACATAAATGCAACAGTAAGTATAAGTAAGTAAGTATATATACTCTTTTGATCCCATGAGGGAAATTTGGTCTCTGCATTTATCCCATCCGCGAATTAGTGAATTCGCCGGGATTCAATTAGTGAATCCCGGCGCAGTGAGCTGCCTGCAACAACAGCGGCGCTCGGGGAGCAGTAAGGGGTTAGGTGCCTTGCTCAAGGGCACTTCAGCCGTGCCTACTGGTCGGGGTTCGAACCGGCAACCCTCCGGATACAAGTCCGAAGCGCTAACCCAGTGGTCCCCAAACTACGGCCCGCCACCTCATTTTGGGTGGCCCCCCAAACATGTCCGTGGTATATAGCATCTGGCCCGCACGGGAGAACGACATCGTCAAACTATGACCTCCGTAATTTCCCCCATTCATTCTCTATGGCGAGTCTTAACAATACACGTGAAATACTTTTTTTGTCCACTGGTGGTTGTTTTGGCGCAGTTTCACGTTTGCCATCGAAAACAGAATGAAATGTAGGCCTACCTGCAAACAATGTAAGAGGCCTATGCTGACTACATCAGTGCTCAAAGTATTCTAAAAGTTTATCAATTAATTGTTAATAACTAACTAACTTCTATTTAAGTCATATTTCTGGGACTTTCTGGGATAATTATTTTATAATTTCTTATTTCTATTTTTTTATTCACTCATTCAAATGTTCATAGAGTTCACAAAGTTCTCATAAGGTGATTTCAGATTTTTTTTGCCAGCACTTCATAAAACTCTTATAGTTTGAGAACTTTGAATTATTTGTAGGATATTGCTTGTTCACAACTTGAGCTGTGTATGCAGACAGAGTTCAGAGTTCACACATTTGGAATATAATACTTCTGGGACTCCCTGCTAATACTTTTGGGAATGCTAAAGTCTTTTTATTAGTATTATTTCATTTGAGCTACATTTTACACTGATATGGCATGGTGGCTACATAAACACAGCTAACAATGGTATTAAATTGCAGTAACCTATGATTGAATGTAATGGAATATTCAACAAAGGTAGACTGCTGTTGTTGCTGCTAAGCTATTTATGGTTACTGATACTCCGAGTTTCTGGCCCTCTTAGAGCCAGGCATAGTGAGCTGGCCCTCGGAAGAAAACGTTTGGGGACCACTGCGCTAACCAGTAGGCCACGACTTCCCCTATTTATATGCATGTATAAGTATATGAAAAGCAAACACAGAAAGCTGTGTAGGTTTAGTGATTCCTTGATGATGGAATGATCTACCAACTGCTGTCAAAACATTGTGTCCCTGTCCATCTTCAACAATCTCTTCCTTTTAATCTCTTCCAAGAACACCTGTTTTCCAACACCTTTAACACTCTATCTTGTCTTAACTACTATTGTGCACTTCTACACCTGATCTATACACTTGGTCAAATTAGTTGGAATTAGTACTTAGTGAAAGGTCTACTGATTTATTGAAGCATTGGTGTGTGAGAAAGTGAACATGACTTCTCACTGTTACGTACTCCCCCATTGACTTTGAATTGCGTTACCCATGAGGACGGGAGAATCTTTGGACATTTGCGCACGTACATACACCCGCACGCTCCCTTATAAACATTATGACTGCTTAAACTAATGGTGGTATTTTGTGAAGGTGTGTGGACGGCTTATGAACACAGGGGCGATGTGTTTAAGGGAAGGTCGGCGCGGGGCTATGCGCCATTAACGCATTCGCGTTCATTTTGTTTGTTTGTAACGCGGTTAGTTCGCGATTTAATTCACAACACTCAAAACTAATTTGCCATTGCTTATAACTTTATACTTTACCACCTCCATGACATGTAGTGCGGTACCCACTATTTCATGTCCCACTTACTCCCTGTTTCTGTCTAAAATCCTGGTTAACTCGTACATACTACTCACACATTTCCTGGTTCGCGGTCCGGTTTGACTGTTCCTATGCGGATGCGCGCGCCGCTGTAGGGGCAGTATTTCTCCCCGTCCCAGGGCAAAGCATTGTACACAGGGGTGTTTGGTTTGTAGTAATGTTTTGTATATGTGTTGTAAATAGGTGGTGTAAATGTTGTATAACACGGTTGATATAATAAGAATAGTTTGTTTTCATGTAATGTTTATTTTGTATTTAGTTAATAGCTTATTTATGGCCTTAGCCTAAAAATAATACCCTGATTGTTGGTATAGTCCAATTAGTCCTGAAGGGGCCAATTTAGCCTAATACTTTCTGCAATAGGGAAGAGAGGGTGAGTACTAGCTTGCTGTGAGGCTATGTACAAAGTGTTTGATTGCGGTGCTATCGTTTGGAACTAAAAGCATTATGCTATTTTGATTTATTTTTTTCTTTCTTGAAATTCTGAGTTAAGTATAAATAAACTTTGATATTTTTTTTGGATACCACGTTGAGCTCTGGTTTCCGTGTTTTCCACCTCCACCATCTAAAGCCAGTGAGCCTACACATCCCAATACTTGGGGTGACGCTCCGGTCCCTCACATGGTGTTCTTCAATTGTAAATTGTTTTGGATTCAAATGAGCTAATGGGCTTGTATTCTCAAATCTGCTCATTCAGGGGTTATACCATCACTATAAGAACTTAGGATTCTTCTATTGGGGTGGTTGATCTCGGGAAAAACATCTGCAATGGATACAATTCTGGGCCAAGTGGATCGTGTAAACAAAAAAAGAACTTATAAGTCTGAGAGAAACTCTAAAAAAGTTGCTGGAAGACAAGTCTCTGTTGTGGATACCCCTGGCTGGTGGAAGTACTTACCTGCCAAATGCACTCCAGAATGGGTGAAGACAGAGTTACAGAGAGGGCTGACGCTTGATTCCAAAGCTCCCCATGCCATTCTTCTAGCTGTTCCAGCAGACACAACCTTCCATGAAGAACAAAGGAAGAATATTGAAGACAACATGAAGATGTTTGGTGAGCAGGTCTGGAAGCACACCATGGTGCTGTTCACATGTGGAGATCGGCTTGAGGACACAAGCATTGAGGAGCACATTGAGAGTGAAGGACAGCCATTACAGTGGCTTGTGGAGAAATGTGGAAACAGATATCACGTCCTGAGTTGGAATGACAAAGAAGAGGAAGTCATGGAGCTGCTGAACAAGATTGAGGAAATGGTGGCCAGTAACAGTTTATTTTGGCCAGAACCTGAATCACAAACATGTATTGATAAAAAGACCACTAAAGATCTGATAGAAGTGCCAAATGAGATGGTGCATTTCTTAGACCAGAAATGGCAGAAAATGGATAGAGAATTAGAGGAGCAGATTGTGACCATCTGCAGTGAAACAACTTCAAAGCTGAAAGGAAGCATGGATGATCCAGGCACAAATTGTGAGTTTTGCTTTAGCTGTTTTCTTGCTTTTGCTCTAACTGGATTTTATGGTTACATAATATTAATTAACACTATAAGTATTATTAAAATAGGATAGAAATACAATAAGTATAAGTTATATTTCATTTGTAATCAGTCAGAGATACTCACCCATCGTCTCAGGATGAGGAAATAAACTCAGGAAAGGGCGCCAGTCCACCTGATCCTAAATTCCCCATTAAGAAATCTGTCTTTGATGCTGCCACAGGTAATAACTCCATTTTGTCATTGTCATTGCAAGGTCAAAGTTTTAAATCAAACGTGTGAAATGTATCTTGCATAAGTAATTGCCATTGCAAGGTTTTGACCAGTGTCCACATACAGTATTCAGTCATCATAAATGCTACATGATGTGATTAAGTGATCATTTGAATGCCTATTGAGCTCACCCATGTGATAAACCAGGGCTTGAAGACCAAGAGCCGGCCAGCGAGAAGTCTGCTGGTCAGATGGAGAGAATGAAAGAGATGTTGGAGAGGGAGTGGGGGAGACGGGAGTTGGGTGTCACACAGAGATTTCAGTGTCAGCTATTAGATCTAAGAGAATGTGGTAAAATTATACTTTAAAAGTGTGAGTGCCTTGTACTGCCTTTAAAAGAAAAAATGTAGGCCTGTTAAATGTAGGCCTGTTGTCCTGCAAGCTGGGAAATTTGTCCAGTTATGAATGTAAATAAATTGTAATTGCATTTCATGTAAACTATTCTGTTTTTGATGTGCTATGGTTATTGCCAGCAGTAGTTCCTCATTCATGTACATTTGAATCCCCCCAGGGTTTGAAGCTGATGTGCATGACCTTAACCAATCCTACAGAAAGGTCATCTGGTGGATGAATCGTGAATCATCAGGAATTGCCTCAGACCTACCTGTAGATGACTTACACATAGAGGAAATGGGTGTAAATTAGTGCTGTCAAACGATTCAAAGTTTTTAATCGCGATTAATAGCTGAATTCCTGTAGTTAATCACGATTAATCACATATTTTATCATATGATTAAAATTCTATTATTTTGCATTTCTGAACTTTCCAGGAGTCCATATTAACAATAAAGCAATTATTGTTTATCTTGATTGGGATTCAAATGAAAGCAAAGCAAGTTACTTTATTAACTGAACTTTAAGACATAGGTCTATTTGATTATTTCAAATCAAATTTCAAAAGATGTGCAGCAGACCTGAGGCAACACAATATATTCTTCAGAAATATAGCTGATATAAACTGAAATAAATGCTACTGCAGAAGTGCATGCACAAAATGTAGGCCTACACACATTATAAAGGGCATAACAAACAGAAAATATTATATTCATACTATATTCATTATCTTTGAGTTCAGTTGAAAATAAGGAACTTTTCAACATGAGTGTATTGCCATTTTATAGGCCTACAGTCTATGGTGCACTGTCACTTGCCACACACATCAACACCAACGTTTTTAACAGGCAAACACTGGATGAACAATGGATTTTATGGAGCAGCGACCAAATATAACTGAATCGTGATTTACACGGCTGCAAAGTGCGATGCTGGTGTGCGGAGTTGTATTGAAAAGAATCGAATCTAATGTAAATGAATGTCGAAAGCAGATTGCATCGCAAATAGTAGCAGCCAAAGAGGAATGTTGATAACAGAACAAGTGACGGTGAAAAAATCTTTGGCGGCACACAACGTCAGCCTAGGCTACTACTCTTTGGCCGGCTCGTTAGCCCAACCAAGTGTGTGCAGCCTGCCTTTACGTAGCTTACTAACGGCGCATCATCATAAAGATACATTTGATCTGCATCACGCCCCATTTCAGCGGAAAACACATGAACATTATACCATTGAAAGACAGTAATCTACTAATCACACGTTGACGTTACATCTAGTTATTAATTCACAGGACATTCAATCATTTTACTAACACGGCAGTTATGAAGAATTGTGTTTATGTAACTTACTCATGTTGAAACGATGTACATTACCAACCTTATTTGTTTGCAATACCCCATGTATTATACAAATGTAGCATACTTACCATAATATCCCATGCAAAACAGTTAGCTTGCTAGCTAGCTAACTGTGGAACTTCAGTATAACATAGCCAATTATCTCACCTAGTTGTAGGAAATAGGCTACGTTCATATTACAAGTGATAGAATGAATGTGTGACTTATGTTTAGTTGATGTTCTGACATGTAAAGTTAAACTTAATTAGTCAGCCACGGGCAGTTTGACTGTGCCTATCAATACATTCGTGACACTCCTGATAGTAAACTGGAGAGCAACACATAGGAACATGGTCAATCCCATAAACACACAGATAACTCTTACACCAACCTTATTTTGTGCCTTTTATTCATGTTTGTTTCAAGATTTAGTACGTTTACTATAAGCACGTTTCGCTCTCCACTTTGATGCAGCATAGATTTCCATTATATCAGTCATCTTCCCCCTAAAAGGGGGCGTGTATGCTGCACATACAACGTTCTGTTCCATTCCATTCGTCAGTGCGTATTGTTTAGTTTCCGGTCTGGCTAGATCGGTGTGGTGTTGTAGTTGTTCTAATGTTACTAGTTGTTGCAACAGCATGTGAAAAAACTACGAAGTTTGTAAAGCTCGTAAATATAGGCATATCGGATAAAATTCAATATCGTGCATATTTTCGCCCCTTCTCAAAAGTTCTCCAATGGAAAGCTCCCAGATGGATATGCCGAGCAAATGCAAAGCAATCCATCTGGCGGAGTCAGGTTACCACCATACAACATATTGTCGTCTCTTTACTTTTGTCTAATCATTAAGTGTCTGCTGGATATACTAGTTAGCTAGCTGGCTAGCTCAGAACTCCCGTCAATGGATATATCATACTCAGTCTCCGAGGCAAGGTTAATGACACGACATGAATACCAAGGTAAAGTTGAGTTGTTTACTGAAGTATGTAGCATTACAACAGGGCTGCAAAAGTCACCTATAGCTCCGACGAGGAAGAGTTACTGTATCTCGCCAGGGCCATATGGTGGTTAATATCAGAGACTTTCTAATGTGGAGACACAGCACTCCATAGAAATGCATAGAAATACTCCATAGAAATGCATGGGGCTAGTTTGTCACGCCAATATGGCTGTTGTCTACACATATCCCATCATTCCCCCTTCCTCGGCAAAACGTCGACATGTGAATACATTGAGCCAATCATGTGGTGTTTGGTTTAGGCAAGTCCCTCCACTCGGCAACCATATTGCAACGCTTTTTGGGCACTCATCGGGCATCCTATTCGGCAGAAATGCGCGTGCGCAAGGCTTCACGACACCAATCTTGCTCCAGCGGAGAGTTCACAACACATGATTGGCACAATGTCTTCACAGCACACCATATGATTGGCTCAATGTATTCACATCACACCACATGACTGGCTCAATGTATTCACATGTCGACGTTTTGCCCGAGGAAGGGGTGGGATATGTGTAGACAACGGTGTTACAAACTAACCCCATGCATTTCTATGGAGGATTTTTTGAGTGCTGTGTCTCCTCATTAGAAAGTCTCTGGTTCAACCCAATTTTTAATTTACCTGAAACAAAACAAAAAATCCACACACGTACACCATGAGACAATATATTGTATATGACCAGTAGACCAATGAAAACCCAACAACCTTACCCTGTCAAGTTTATGCCACATTGTAATGCATTACACAGAGGACATGAAAACATGTCAATGCAATGGACAATTATCCTTCCTCATCTTTGTTGCAGTCAATTGCATTTTCTTGTTATAAACATAATCCTAAAGTACATGAAAATACATTAATAAATGACAGACAAGTGTGACTTACGTTAACACAATTGAACAGGGCAGGCCATCTTTCCTTGTGTGCCACACTGGGGGACTACTGCACAATCTCATTCCTCCTGAGTGAAAAAGTCTTGGACATCTTTTGTTTAATGACAATTGCATTATCACGTTTCTTTACAGTACTTCGCTTAGTAGTACTTGTGTTTCTTTCTCCAAGCTTTCTTCATTTTCCCCCACTGGAAAGGGAGGCAGATAGTTGACTTCGGCTTTTCTTGTTTTTTTTATGTTCTTGGCCGATATCCGGTCCTCTCGCTTTCTTGTTTTTTAGCGAATTAACAGCCACTTCTGGACAGCCGAATTTACTTAAGCGCTGGCGATAATCCCCCATTTTATTTCTGAGGTGTTACACCAACCATACAGGCCGCTCCAAGATCCTGGTTCTTCAAGACAACGATATTGTTGAACTAGAGCTGTGGCATACTGTATATATGTGTATGGCTTGCGCTAACTTTTCCTTTAGTTGTTTTTCAATTGGACTGAAGTCCATCAATGCCCCTTCTTTCCTGTATCCATGGCATTTTGGAGAGCTCTCTCTACTTCAGGTAAGAATTTAGATATTGGGAAGTCTTTTGGCCAGAGCAGTGTGGACTGCATGACTGTGGCAGCAAATGAATGAGTCTCATCTAAGAGTGCTGACATGCATGCATTGGTCATATCACTCTCATCACAACACAGTGTGAGTAGAATCGGAGCAGGATAAAAAAAATTTTGATTGTGTCTTTATGTTGAATTTGGTTTGTTGCAGCGAGAGTGAAAAAAATCATTACATCCCAAATCCATGTACTGCAAACTGAACTCGTCAGAGGTGAACTGCATCCTTTACAGCCAATTTCAATTCATCCACTGTATTTGGGATACCTGAGGGAAGTATTAACTTGTTGATGTCCTGCTCAATGAGCACAGGGCCGACTGGATCCATTGAGTCATCAAGAAGCCTTGAAATAGGAAGAAACATTAGCCTGGCGGGCCATCCTATATCATTGAAATGTATAGTCTGGAATCGAACCATTCACCTCGCTTAATCCAAGGGGCGGGCAGAGAATTGTTTTGTAAACTGCTTAGGCATGCAATAGGCCAGCGCTACGACCATATCCGTATCCGGTCAGCAAAAAGGCAAATACATCCTTCTTCGAAAGGAATGACTTAAGTGCATTGTGTTTCAAAAAAAAAAAGTCCAACTCCTCAAAGTTGGCGTCAACGCCGATTCAAACAACCGCTCTTAGTTAGCCATAGCCACCTTCCTTGTTGTTCACCGTCCGCAGGGACTGTCATTATCCTGTTAAGCCCGCCTTTAAGACTCTCTAACAAAATAGAAGCTGTGATTGGATGACGTCCACGGCGTCAGCCAATAGAAATCCCTATGGTTTGATACTAGACGTACAGGCTGAGCAAATTAATTCGCCGCCGCTAGGGTGCGTCTAGATTTCTAGGCTAAAGACACATAATATTTCGAAAAAATGATCCACACTGAAAAGTACCTGAAATCACACAGAAACAACTTCTTACAGCTAGCCATAAATCCTCTGATAGTCAACGACTTCTCTAGTATGAGATATATATGTGACGCTTCAGTGTAACCATGCACTTCTTTTGCCATGGTATAAGCTGACAAGGATACCAATCATTAAGTTCCTTATGTTCAACAAGACGCATACCTCCAGAATACTCAAGGTAGTATGATCTGAGATGCTCATCATACCATGAAAACAGACTCCTCACAATGAAACTGACATTGTTTTTCAAGATGAGAATCTGACAAATCTCCACAAAATCAGACAGACCACCAGTGCTACCATATGAAAGAATCATTCCAAGTCTGTACTTGACTCTATTATAAACCACAGTGCTGGATAGATCTACAACTGTGTGGTTTTGGTGCTTTAGACCTTAGTGCTTCTTGCACATCTGTATGTAGCAATTCAACAGGCATTGCCGACACCTTGCTTACAGACAATGAGGCCTTTCCTCCATTTGCTTGTATACTATAGGCCATTATTAGCTGAGTTGAGACATTTTTTAAATTTCTTGAGTGCCTTACAATACGCTTGAAGAAGCTATGCTTGGATTCAAAGCGCATGGACCATAATCATACAAATGGACCAAATGCTTCAATCAGCTTTGGGTAGTGCTCCAGGAAATGATGCTTTGGAAGACGTTTCTCACTTCGGAAAATGTCAAGAAACCTGTGTCGGAGTTTGGATATTTTGGATTGGATCAAGATATTGGATCAAGATAGCCCACAGTTTCTTTAGTGTGGACAGGGGCCCATGGCCGGATTATCATGACCACGGGCCCTGGGCACAAAATTGGAATGACCCCACCCCTCCCTCCCCCCATGGACGGACACACGCACACATGCACGCAGGCAAATAGTAGCCTACAACCTCACTCTCGTGATGGACACCCAATGTTTACAGTGTATAAACCCTCAATCTAACAGGCTACAGATACGTATGTTTTAGTGTTGTATTTTTCTCGTGGATTACCATTTTGAAAAAGTTTGAACACTGGAAAAATAGGTTTAGGCTGAGAGGCCGACGAGAAACAAGATGGCTGCCTGAGCTGAGAGCTCCGTTTTCCCTCTAACTTCATTTATTTTTTTACCTCCGCTCCACTCTTTTTTGAACTTCAAATTAGCGTTAAAGCTTTAAAACATGGCTTGACTGCAAGATAATTGGTGCTGACCTTGAACCACCAGACTGACAATGCCCGAACACGATGATCAACCAAACAAATCGACTATCAACTTCCCGAGATAATCATTCAGACAAGAGACTAATGTATGAACTGACATTTCAGCGTTTCGTGCATGGTACTAGTTGTCTACGACCAGAAGGCATAACGTTACGCACTAGAAAATGTGAAAAAGTAGTAATCAAAACCACGCCAGATGAAGACATACATTCCTCCAGCCATAGGCCTACTACTGCACCAAATACAGCTGCAAGGCTCATCTACTACGGTTCGACTTGGAAAAATAGGTTAAATGCTAAACATTGATCGACTAGCCTACGAGCTGAAATTTGGTAATAATGCTACACAAATTCGGGGTTTCTCCCCCAAGGGCATTTTTAGAATTCTGGCAGCTAATTGGACGTTTTTCACACAATTTTAGACAGAAACTTTAAGCTGAAAACAGGCAAGCTGCCCGCATCTGGCTCATCCAAACCACACACTGCAGGCGTGAAACAAACACTAACATCCCAGATAGCAAGAGGCTGGCAGACCACCGTCGGTCCATTGGGGGCATAGCTGGCGGTCCGCTGGCATTTTGCTCATCGGTTCTCTGGCGGTCCACTGGTGGGTTGCAGACAAATTGCCCAATATTTTGCCGCTATTGGTCTAAAATCTTTTTCATTTGTTCAGTTATACTCCATGTATCATTTTATTAACTTTTCTTAATATTCATGACAAGTTAAATTTAAAGAGATGCTGGTCCAACAGCGAACCACAAGTGGCACACCACCAGCGGTCCGCTATCTGCCAATCTGATTTTGCTATCTGGGATGGAACTTGGACATTACAATAAATGAGGATACCCATAAATAAATCTGCACTGATAAGAGGTTTAATTGACAAAAATCAATGTCGTTTGTGTAGTCTATCATTTTGAAACTACAACAAAGTATTTCTAAGCAGTCCATCGGTGGTTCTCAAAGCTGCTGTAACCTAGCCTACTGGTTGTGCTTTGGGGTGCGAGTGGCACTCTCACGTCCTGTCTTACCTGCTGATCCAGTAATAGATATATTCGCCTTTAGCTTCGTCTCGCCAAAATGTGTGTCTTATTTATAGCATGTAAGTCTTGTCTGCATTAAATTGTAATCTATACCAGGCACAAATGTGCTTGCTCTATGCGTAAAGCCACTAAATTATGTGTGTGCTTACTGCGCTAAACTCAAAACTTAATTTAGTGTCTCTACCTCTCAAAAGTTTAGACATAAGCAGATTTCATGTTTATGGGTTGTTGAAGTGTGGACTAACTGCTCAATTGCGTTCGAGAAACCGCTAACACGTTAGCTAAAAATGACATCTCGACATGACGAATAGCCTAGTCTTGATGTTATGAAATGTTTCGACGTGATAGCTCGACCTCACTCACTGACCATGTCAGTGTAGAGCTGATGGCAGGCGGCATTTGTGCAGACACCGTTTTTGACGTGATTTAACATTTTGATCGAATGGGTTGCACAAATCTGCATATGATTTGGGAAGTGAGGCCTGCGTTTGTAACGTGATATAAAATAATATTTTGACTGTGCCCAGGGCCCCTTACTGGTCCTGTGCCCTGTGTTAATCTGGCCCTGCAGGGGCCACCACAAGTTCAATGATATCTTTCAGAACCATAAGCAGCTCCCATGCTGGTTCATCACACAGTATTTTTGTTCCAATAATGAGTGGCAACAGCCTTATCAGGGCCCAGTTCTCGTGAGCATTACCCCCTACTGTCCTACCTGTCCTGTATTACCTGAGGACTGTTCGTTTTATCACTGTTTCTAAATGGAAAATGCCCAATGCCGTTATTGAGCTCATTTAGAGTGATATACCGCTTCTTAATAAAACAAGAGTGAGGCACAGTGCTAGTTCAACTGGTACAACCCCTTCAAATAAGTTGTGTGACAGATCAGGGGGATAACCACGAGTGCAATGAAAGTGTGACAAGTTTTCTGTCAACACACAGGCCTTTTTAATGCCAAAGCAGTTGGTTTATTGAGGGTCCTCCGTAACAGTCTGTACATGCAGGGCATAGTTCACCTCTGTTCTACGTGGCAAGACACCTAACCTGACTTCCTTTCCTTGAATTCCTTGTGATTAGCCACACAGTACCGGCAAATGTAACCTGCTGGAAAAACTTTCAACTAAAGCCCTCCTTACACTGACAGATTTTTGAAAGACTACAGTCTCAGACCCTCTTACATCTAAAGACAAGTAATAGAGTTTTAAGTATCAGATTATGTTTTTGCAATGACTAGGGATCTTGCAGGGTCACTATTTACAAAACTGCAACTAGATTCCTTTAAATTATTAACCATCGTGCAATAGATAAACAGAAACTGAAATGATAGCCTACTAAACTTAAAGTCATATTTTCGTGTTTCTGCAGCATTGTTTCATTCGTGACATCCCGAACCAATATAGAGTTGTTCTGTCACGTGGAAGAGCCAACTAATGATGTATAGAGATTGTCTGCTACGACACAAAGTATTGCACCCTTAATGTACAAAGTATTGCACCCTTTTCCGTATACTGTTACTGTAAACACCATGCTGTTCCAAAAGACTGTCTCTTAGAAGGGCCATGGCATAACCAAACCGTTTGATGTCATTGACTTTACATATAATAGCTAGATTAATAGCTGCAATTGATGATCTCAGTTGAGGATGCAAGTTGGCCAAAACCCAATACACTGCAGTAATTTTGTGTTTTTTCTCGGATGTACCAAGAGGAATACACACTTCAAAATCATCAATGTAAAGAATTAACGACAAATTTAGTCTCACTTCCCTCATAAAAAAAACATTTCCTTATCAATTAATGATTCAAAAGAAGACTAGACACTTGATTTCTCTTTGAACAAATGTTGTAAATTGCTGTCTATCACCTGCTTTAATATTTTCAACAGAGGCACATACTGTACTGGTAACTTCTCTTTTGACTCACATCCAAACTATATTGTACAGGATCTACAACATCCAAATGATTAATTATCTTTGATGCATCTGGAAGCTAGTCATTGCTGCCAATGCATGAACTGTCACTATTACTGAGTCAGTGGCTCAGCAGGCAGACACCTCTTCAGGCCTATGGTACGCCCCGCGGCACTGGGGAGTGCGTGAGGAGAATTGTGTGATTTGTACGGCATGAGTCACGTTTTTAAGTCGACCAAAATTTAAGACCGCGCGTCATGTTGACGTGTAGACTGCATATGTGTGAAACGGAACTGCTGTAAACATGCGCCTCCAGTAGGTGGAACACATATAATCTGAACACTTAAAACGCAGCAAACCAATGCAGAAGAAGACTTGTTTGATTATGGTTACCATAACGATGATACAAAAGTCTAGCATGTCAGAGAAGGCTATGATAGGCTACATGATCTTGTAATGTGCCCTATCTCCCCACCAAGACGCAGGCAATCATTCGGGGTTCTGTTCTGATTTGGGGCTATTTATTGGCTACATTTTGGTACCCCACCTGCCCCTTTGTGCATGATGCATGTGGTTGAAACATTTCCTAATCTCAGTTATAAGCTACACCAGGCACGTAACTGAAGCGTTCCGTTCGCGTTTTCGCACTTTCGTGTTTTGTTTCTTAAGGGGAGCATTTAATGCCTGAAATATCTGATTTTGTTGACCACACTCGGAGGTTAGTGCTGGCCTGGTGGGTCACCTATTTACGCTGTTTCAACGGCACATGAACAGTAAGACCGAAAATTCTCGTCATGAAATTAAAATTCCACTGGAGCTCTAAGCGGATGTGTACACGCAGCCTTACAACAATGTTCACAGCTCTTCAAGTCATGGTAAAATGTAATTTTTGGTACATAGCTAATTTAGATACACCTATGGTGTGGGTGCTTGTGTTAATCAGCTGTCTTGGTTTGTATTGAAATTTATATTGAGTGACACATACACGCAAGGCGGCGGAAATACGGGACCGACGGTAATAGGGGGAGTTCCGATAGGCCTACTAAAAATTACATTTTATTTCAATTTCATTTACACACAATGTCCTGAATTGGCATCTTGCAGAGCCAATGCATGATCTGAAACACGTGTTTCAACACTGCATTTCGGTCGTTGCTTTTACCTTACCATTACCTTACGCATGCCAGTTATGTATCCACCAGCTGCCTGCCTGCAGCCTACTTCTAAAACTCCAAAGCTGCTTGCTGTCAGATTTGGTTCCGAGGGAACAAGTTCAGTGTATCAACAACACTCAATAACAGTTTATGTGATGTGTTAATCAATTAAATTCCCAACAATTTCACAACAGCTAGTTCTGGAGTAGGCCATTCAACTAGCCCGCTTGCTTACGATGAGACTCAGGCTGCGCAGTTGGCACCCGCTTCCTTATTTGGGTTTTGGGTTGCCAGGTTTTAGCCTATAACAAAACAGTTGAAATTGAAACTAAGTGATCGTGTATGTGTAGGGTGTATTTCATACACAACCTGGCAAACTGAATGGATCAATGATTTTAAAATGAAGTTTGATGGCCATGCAAATTACGGGAGTTTTCCGGGAGAAATAACAAAACAGGAGGGTGCTGGGAGATGACCTTGAAATAAGGGAGAAACCCGGGAATAATGGGAGTGTTGACAGGTATGCATTATACACACGTTTGCAACAATCGCTAGCGTTTCGTTAGCCTACAGTACCTCTGTGCTGTGGATGCAGGATGTAAACTGATCCTGCTTCTCGCGATGTCTGAGACTTTGTGAGACTGAAGGTCGGCAGGTATGATACACTGAACTTGCAAGTGGGATATTCTTCCGGCAGTAGGGCGGACGAGAGAGTCTTCATTCGCCCTTTAATGAGTCATTTAACCATATATCGACTTATGAAGATGATTAATTAACACGAAAACGTTGCCTGGTGTCCCTTTAACAATTCACACTTCTGAAACCCAATTGCGGCACGGCTGTCTTGAACGCAAAACAGACGGTGGCGGCACTTAAATTCAACTAAAATGTAACAGTGAACAATCAAATACCCACCCCCCCAACATGGTAAATTAAGTTCTAAATCATAGGAATCCAGGAATCAAAGGAAGTGTTCGACCTAGGCTATAGTCTGTTGAGATACCTCTCCAAACGCAGAAAGAAAGCGCAATCATGGCATCAAAAATTAACACGTTAAGGAAAACGTTAAGGAAAAAGTAACGTCCTGCTGCACTGGTTCTCATGCTTGCATTTGAACATTCATGGTTCATGTTCATATTTTTGTATTAGTGTTACCCTGTTGTACCATCTGTGTACTATTGCTTATATATTTAACATGGGGAAATATGTTTTTGGCTTCTGAAATAACATTGCATGTATGGGGACGTCAGCCATACTTAAGAAAGGCAATCCATATCTATCTTAGTATTCATGATTTCAATGTTTTGATGACACTTTGGATGTTTTGATGACACATTCATCACCAAACCTGTTAGGGCTGATCCCTTTGGCTTAATATTTACACCAACAACACAAGAGAAGCCAGTGTATGAGGAGTGTAACTTGGAAATCTGTTGGTCAGTTGTTACTTGTTCAGTTTAGAGAAAGTGACACTTGCTGCAGAAATAGATGTGGAAAACAAGAATAAAATGTCGGGAAAACATCTCAACCAACAAGGTAAATTACATAATCAATGTTGTAACAATGTAATATGTTTAACTGGCTATTAATGATGTGAGATAGAAAGATAAAGGTACATAGACTATGAGAAAGCAGCACATTATGACTTTGTATTCATAACAAGGGTTTATGTAAAAAGAAAGTGTGTCAATGTTCTATAACTGAAAAGGTATAATAATTCATTCATATTTTGTTTTCATGTAATTCGACTACTTTCACGACTGTGGTGTTTTCCTGCATTTTATGTACAAATCTGATGTTGTTGTCGTGTATCTACAAAATACTGCAATATACAATGATAGGTTACAGTATCTTCGGATTTTCCTCTTTATTTGCTAAGCGAGGTACACTGTAGATATAATGCATAGCAGTGCATATTTCCCATGATATTTTCTGACCATATCTTAGAACACTAGTCATAATGAAATTGTTATAGTTAGAAAGTCCAAAATACTCAGTTGATAATTTATTGCACATAATTCCAAATAATTTTTCATCACCCTTCTCTTCTTCAGATCTTCAACTGGTGGTCTTAGGTCCAATTGAGTCAGCAAAGACATCTGTAATAACCACTGTGCTTGGTCAGAGGACAGAGTATGAGTCAGGAAAAAAGACGGGTGACTGTGTGAAGAGAGAGGGGCAGGTTGGTGGCAGAAAACTCACCTTCATTGATACCCCAGGCTGGGTGGGGTATTTTCCCTCAACTGACACAGCAGAGGTTATCAAGCATAAGATTGTGCTGAGCGTGTATATGTGTCGACCAGGACCTCATGCCTTCATTCTGGTAGTTGGCACTAATACCCCATTTACTGAGAAGAACAGGAGGTCTATAGAGGAGCACTTGGGACTCTTTGGGGACAAAGTTTGGGATCACACAATAGTGGTATTCGCTAGAGGAGAACCTCTGGAGAGTAAAAGCATAGAACAGCACATTGAGAGTGAGGGGGAGGCTCTGAAGTGGGTGGTAGAGAAATGTGGGAACAGGTGTCACATGTTTTACACGGACAGTACAGAAGGTTGTAATGAAGTGAGAGAGCTACTGGAACAAATTGATATTCTTGCAAAGGCTAGAAACAGCTTTTTTAAGCTTGATGAGAAAATATTGAGGGAAGTTGAAGAGAAGAGGAACAATCATCGGGAGAGAGCAAAGATGAGACAGCAGAAGGTTATGGACGAAAGAGAAATGTTATGTAAATACGGTAAGCTTAATTGTATGAAGCAAAACTATGTATTAAGAATGGTCTTATGCCCCATTCTGATCTCATCTCTATGTCTTACATAAATGCAACAGTATATGAAAAGCAAACACAGAAAGCTGTGTGGGTTTGTGATTCCTTGATGATGAAATGATCTACCAACTGCTGTCAAAACATTGTGTCCCTGTCCATATTCAACAATCTCTCTTTTAACCTCTTCCAAGAGCACCTGTTTTCCAACACCTTTAATACTCTATCTTGTCTTAACTAGTATTGTGCACTTCTACACCTGATCTATGCACTTGGTCAAATTAGGTGGAATTAGTACTTAGTGAAAGGTCTACTGATTTATTGAAGCATTGGTTTTCTTCAATTGTAAATTGTTTTGGATTCAAATGAGCTCATGGGCTTGTTTTCTCAAATCTGCTCATTCAGGGGTTATACCATCTCTATAAGAACTTAGGATTCTTCTATTGGGGTGGTTGATCTCGGGAAAAACATCTGCAAAGGATACAATTCTGGGCCAGGATTGTGTAAACAAAAGTAGAACTTATCAATCTGAAAGACAGTCTGGTGAAGTTGCTGGAAGACGAGTGTCTGTGGTAGCATCGCATAGCCATGCAGTTTAAGTTCACCCAGTTTATATACAAAATTTTGACAGTGCAATACTGCAGTTGCATATATATATATACTGTGCATTAGTTTTGAACATTTGCAAAAACACCACCGTACCATAAAATCCAATATAAATGTAAAGAAGTGCACAATAACTAAATCCAACATACTTAAACACACACACACTCTAAAAAATGCTGGGTTATTTTCTCAACCCAAACGCTGAGTTGAAACTGTTGGGTCATTGTGTGGGGTTGTTTTTACTCATGTTGGGTTATTTTCTGTAACCCAGCTTGTTGGGTTGATAGTTTAGGACAGCACCCCTCCTCTCACCCACCTGACGTGAGCACACTACCCAGCCCCAGGGTAACTTTAACACAGCTGCATAATTATTTGAGAGTTCGGGAGAAATTGATATTCTTTCAACCGTCCATGCAGTCCAGCAGCTCAACATGCAGTGGAAATCAGGCGATTTCGGAAGGTATGTATCTGCTTTTAACTTTTTTTTTAATTATTATTATTCAGACGGATTTTAAAAGTCCACCCAGGGATACCCTTCGTGGTATGAATGGATATTTTGCCTGCCAATTTCGTTCAGCCTCAAGTAGGTTAAGAATTGTGTCATTCAAACCAGCTAACGTTAGCTAAGATTAACTTACAATTACTGCTCATGTTAATGTTAAATCTACACAAAGACAGACTCTTAAAAACAGTTCTTTGTTCACTGGGTATGAACTGCTGAACAGAAACAAAACAAACTTTTACAACAAACTAAAATTAGCATACCAACAGCTGGCTAGGTTAATGTTAGCAGACGGTTGGTATGCTAACGTTAATTAAATGCTTCGTGGTAGTGCAGCATGTGTGTCAGCTAAGTAGTCTCTTCACACGTACGGTAATCATCATGGCAAACAACATATTAATTCATTCAGGGTAGCTTCATATTATAGCCATGTAACTTACTGGGCGGTTTTTGGTGGCAACATGAACGTTACAGACAACTTGGATTTAACTAACTGAATGTGTTAACATGAGCTAGCTTGCTAACGGTAAACCCAGAGATCCTTGATTCAGGCCCGTCGCTAGAAGCAAGCAAACCAAGCAATTGCTTGGGGCCCCGAGCTGGCCAGGGGCCCCAAGACAACGACTGGTTAAAAATAAAATGCAACGAAAACTGTGAGCGCCCCTTTGATAGTCAATGCAGTAAACACTGTTACCGGCAATACCCTCTCAGTAGTCGCTGACAGCAGCCAGCCAGCCAGGTTTGTGGTCTCTGCTGCTGCCGCGAAAATATAAAACAGGCAGTCATGATGAAGCGGTGTTATGCGTCCGGAAGCCAGAAGAGAAAGGAATAGGATGACAAGAAAAAACAAGATAGTGGTAAGTGATAAATTACACTGGATAAAATAGCTCTACTTGTCTTGTACAAATGGTGTAATGTCGCAGCAGGAAGGCTAGCCTAGCAAAAATATGTTATGTTAACTACCTGCCTGACGGCCCATGCTGCTTGTAACAAACTAGAACAGTTAGCGCAACTTTTTTTTTTTTTTTTTCGAACGGACGGAATATGGTTACATACTGTAATATGTTTATTAACAGGATAAGGAAGACGCAGATCTGTTCCAGAATCACTGTTTATCATATTTAATGACATAACATTGCTATAGCTTTGTAATAGGTTTTGATGAAAGTGGCATAGCTTCTCTGCTATACTAACTATTCGACCGTGATAATCTATTTACCAAATGGGGGTTAGGAAAACCACACGATAAATTCCGTGCATCAAAGCAGACTGGAACATTCATGTCTAGTAGTATTCATGCACGCCAGCAGTTTACCGTCTTTAAAGCATCAGGTGCGTCTGTCTAATTCTCAAACAGCAGAATGCTTAAATGCTATGTTAAGCTACCCAGCAGGTTGGGTATGATTCTAACCCAAAACGCTGGGTTATATCAACACAACGTTAGTTAAATTGGCACAATAGACTGGGGAAAGGTAACCAATGTGCTGGGTTATAACTATATAAGTGTTGAGTAAAATTTACACAGTATATTGGGTATAGATTCAACCCAAACCACTGGGTTATATCAACAGAACTGCTAGTTTAAAATGACCAGTTGTCAGGTTTTCTAAACCCAGTATTTGGGTTGCATTGAGAGAAAATGGGCAACAAATAGCCATGCAAATAAAACAGTTCGACATAATTATTTATTTGACATAATTATTTATTTACTTTATTTTTGAATGGATAGCCTACTCTAAAAGCAGCATCAGCATGTGATAAGTTACTTCCATGACAGCTAGATTCCACGGTCCATTTGGGGGTCAGCCCTGTCAATCAAAGAAAGAAAAAGAGTGAATTAATCAATGCTATTAACAGACCTTTATATCAAGACTTTCATGAACCATTATCAGTGAATGATGTTGACAAACATAAAAAATACGGAGAGAAAATATTAGCGCAACACACTCGGAAACGATGACCACCTCATGGAGTCGTTTAACAGCAGACTCACAAACGTTAACATTAGTGGCAGTGATAGTTCTAGAAGAGAGGGTTAAAGCGGAGCTAGTAATTAAGGATCTCTGGGTTTACTGTTAGCAAGCTAGCTCATGTTAGCACATTCAGTTAGTTAAATCCAAGTTGTCTGTAACGTTCATGTTGCCACCAAAAACCGCCCAGTAAGTTACATGGCTATAATATGAAGCTACCCTGAATTAATTAATATGTTGTTTGCCATGATGATTACCGTACGTGTGAAGAGACTACTTAGCTGACACACATGCTGCACTACCACGAAGCATTTAATTAACGTTAGCATACCAACTGTCTGCTAACGTTAACCTAGCCAGCTGTTGGTATGCTAATTTTAGTTTGTTGTAAAAGTTTGTTTTGTTTCTGTTCAGCAGTTCATACCCAGTGAACAAAGAACTATGTTTTTAAGAGTCTGTCTTTGTGTAGATTTAACATTAACATGAGCAGTAATTGTAAGTTAATCTTAGCTAACGTTAGCTGGCTTGAATGACACAATTCTTAACCTACTTGAGGCTGAACGAAATTGGCAGGCAGAATATCCATTCATATCACGAAGGGTATCCCTGGGTGGACTTTTAAAAATCCGTCTGAATAATAATAATTAAAAAAAAAAGTTAAAAGCAGATACATACCTTCCGAAATCGCCTGATTTCCACTGCATGTTGAGCTGCTGGACTGCATGGACGATTGAAAGAATATCAATTTCTCCCGAACTCTCAAATAATTATGCAGCTGTGTTAAAGTTACCCTGGTGCTGGGTAGTGTGCTCACGTCAGGTGGGTGAGAGGAGGGGCGCTGTCCTAAACTATCAACCCAACAAGCTGGGTTACAGAAAATAACCCAAAATGAGTAAAATCAACCCCACACAATGACCCAACAGTTTCAACTCAGCATTTGGATTGAGAAAATAATCCAGCATTTTTTAGAGTGTGTGTGTATTTAAGTATGTTGGATTTAGTTATTGTGCACTTTTTTACATTTATATTGGATTTTATGGTACGGTGGCGTTTTTGCAAATGTTCAAAACTAATGCACAGTATATATATATATATATATATATATATATATATATATATATATATATATATATATATATGCAACTATGTTGTAATTATATAAACTGTGGATGAACTTAAACTGTATGGCTATGCGGTGGTTCCTGTAGGCTTTGTGTGTTGTGTGTGTGTGTGGGGGGCCTCCATGTCCATTTTGCTTTGGGCCCCCAAATTCCTTGAAAAGGCCCTGACTAGTATTGTGCACTTCTACACCTGATCTATGCACTTGGTCAAATTAGGTGGAATTAGTACTTAGTGAAAGGTCTACTGGTTTATTGAAGCTTTGGTGTTCTTCAATTGTAAATTGTTTTGGATTCAAATGAGCTAATTGCCTTGTATTTTCAAATCTGCTCATTCAGGGGTTATACCATCACTATCAGAACTTAGGATTCTTCTATTGGGGTGGTTGATCTCGGGAAAAACATCTGCAAAGGATACAATTCTGGGCCAAGTGGATCGTGTAAACAAAAAAAGAACATATCAGTCTGAGAGAACATCTGGAGAAGTTTCTGGAAGACAAGTCTCTGTTGTGGATACCCCTGGTTGGTGGAAGTACTTACCTGCCAAATGCACTCCAGAATGGATGAAGACAGAGTTACAGAGAGGGCTGACGCTTGATTCCAAAGCTCCCCATGCCATTCTTCTAGCTGTTCCAGCAGACACAACCTTCCATGAAGAACAAAGGAAGAATATTGAAGACAACATGAAGATGTTTGGTGAGCAGGTCTGGAAGCACACCATGGTGCTGTTCACATGTGGAGATCGGCTTGAGGACACAAGCATTGAGGAGCACATTGAGAGTGAAGGACAGCCATTACAGTGGCTTGTGGAGAAATGTGGAAACAGATATCACATCCTGAGTTGGAATGACAAAGAAGAGGAAGTCATGGAGCTGCTGAAGAAGATTGAGGAAATGATGGCCAGTCTCTGTTTGTTTAGGCCGGAACCTGAATCACAAACATGTATTGATAAAAAGACCACTGAAGATCTGATAGAAGTGCCAAATGAGATGGTGCATTTCTTAGACCAGAAATGGCAGAAAATGGATAGAGAATTAGAGGAGAAGATTGTGACCATCTGTGGTGAAACAACTTCAAAGCTGAAAGGAAGTATGGATGCTGTTTTAGACTGTGAGTCTTGGTCTTGATTTCTTCCTCCCCATCAATGTACCTAAGATTAACATACTGTAACTGCTGTTGCTCTAATATTGTTTACACAATATTAACTCATATTATCATAAGCAACAATACAATAATAATTAAAATGCACATGCAATAAATATGGCTATTATTCTGTAATCAGTCAATGGCAGTACTTCTGAGGATACTTTGGAAGAAATCAACTCAGGAAAGTGTATCAGTCCCCTGAGCCCACCTGAGTCTAAATCCTCCATCAGGAAATCTGGCATTATTAATGCTACTATAGGTATTACACTCACCTTTAACATGTTTTACTTTTTACTTCTGGCCTCTACTAATAATCATACTTATAATCACATGTAAAAACGTTCTCTTTTTAAATTCTTTCTTTTGAGATGTACATGCACAAAGAACAATTATTGTGGGGTTGGTAAGATACTATCTTTTACGTTTACTCTAAAATGTCTTATTGTTGGTAATGTCAGATGCAGTGTTTCTTTCCAAAGTAAAAGGACCTTAGGTCATTAGCTAAATGCTTGTTCTTAATGCCTAAATTAAATTCAGTTGTTACAGACAATAAATGCTGGCATGACAATTAATAAATGGAAAATGATACGCATGTCACCAAATAGGGCATGAAGACCAAGAGCAGACCCATGAGAACCATGCAGGTCAGATGGAGAGAATGAAAGAGATGTTGGAGAGGGAGTGGGGGAGAAGAGAAGCGAGCGTCACACAGAGATTTCAGCGTCAGATATCAGCGCTAAAAGAATCTGGTAAGATTACACAGACATTTCACAGAATGGCTTGTACTAAGTATATATATATATATATATATACTTTTTTAGATCCTGTGAGGGAAATTTGGTCTCTGCATTTAACCCAATCGGTGAATTAGTGAAACACAAACAGCACACAGTGAACACACAGTGAGATGAAGCACACACTAATCCCGGCGCAGTGAGCTGCCTGCTTCAACGGCGGTGCTCGGGGAGCAGTGAGGGGTTAGGTGCCTTGCTCAAGGGCACTTCAGCTGCGGCCCACTGGTCGGGGCTCGAACCGGCAACCCTCCGGTTACAAGTCCAGAGTGCTAACCAGTGGGCCACGGCTGCCCACAATGGTAGTACCACTGTACTACCATTTTTAAAAATTTTTGATCATTCAAACATAGGGTTATTGTCCTGCAAGCTGTGAACATTGTAAATTAGAGAACAACAGTTTCAAGGCATGGCTACTGTTTTGACATGTTATAATTATTGCAGGCAGTACTTATTCATGTATGTTCGAATCCCCCCAGGGTCTGAGGCTGATGTGCATGACCTTGACCGATCATTTAAAAAGGTCGTCTGGTGGGTGCAGCGTGAATCGTCAGGAATTGCCTCTGATGTAGACGCGGAGGAAATGGGTTGAATCTAATAAATTTCATTTTTTTGTATAATGAACTATCCTATTATTCTTTGTTCTTCTATTATTATTCTTTATTCCCATGCACAATCATTTAATCTATTTAAGTATTAGGATATGGTGGTGGATTTTAGAAGGAACCCCATCAACCAGTCTCCATAAAGGGGGAGGACACTGAGGCAGTGCACGCCTATAAATATCTGGAAGTCCTCTTAGATGATAAGTTGGACTGGTGACACCCTTTATTGGAAGTGGCAGAGCTGCCTATTCTTTCTGTGGACACTGAGGTATTTTGTTGTGTGTGGTGGAGATGCTGGACATGTTGTATAACACCGTGGTGGTCAGCTTGACCCACAGGCACGCCAAGGGACTGGACAGTTAAAAAAGCTGGCTCAGTGCTGGGCAGGAGACTGGACCCCCTAAGAACTGTGGTGGAG
Organism: Alosa alosa; assembly: GCF_017589495.1. Classification (NCBI taxonomy): domain Eukaryota; kingdom Metazoa; phylum Chordata; class Actinopteri; order Clupeiformes; family Clupeidae; genus Alosa; species Alosa alosa. The sequence continues at coordinate 22,556,574 of NC_063195.1, read as the reverse complement.
AGGGGCACATTGAACAGTCTGTATACTATAATGGACAACAGCAGACACCCTCTCCACAGCCTCCTTGAACAACAGCTCTGCTCGCTGTGCTGCAGAACAGAACGTTTCAGGAGATATTTTGTTCCCACCTCCTTCATTTCAGTCACACATACCTGTACACCCACGTACACATCACTTCTGCCACAACTTTACTGGACTGTGCTGTGAAATGGTCCATTTTAATTATTTTTTATCTCTATTTAGGCACTTAACTTATTTATTCTGTCTTTTTTAATACCACTGTATGTCTGATGTTAGTGGAAGTGTGGTTGGTCTATCTATCTATCTATCTATTTATCTGATGTTTTATGTATACCATAGTATGGTTTGTATATTGTGATATTGTGATCTGACATAATATGGACAAATCATTAGCCAAATTGTAATGCATAAAATTGAACCCTAAATATAAAATGTTCTTAGTTTGTTTTCCCATTTTGCATTAAACACAAATGTATGATTGTGAAAATATTGTAATTGCTGAACAAATATTGTCATTGTCATGAGCTCTCTCTCTGCCTGGTAACACGCGCTGATTGAAGTCTGATGACCTCCACCTGTTCCTGCTCTGCTCTGCCTCACCCTCGTTTACCTACCAGCTGCACTGCATTCACCACTCATCATGCCCTGTATTTAAAGCCTTGCTTTTCAGTCCACACTTGTCAGATCGTCTGCAACCAGCACCAGTTACCTGCCTGTTTTGGAAAACGCCGCTGACTCTTTGCCTGTGATCCCAGACCCGCTCGACTACTTCTGTGTTCTCCAGCCCCGGTAATCTTGACCTGCCTTCCGTCCCTCTTCTACGAATACCACCTAGTCCTTGACTGTACTGCTGCTTCGTTTCAATTGCTGTTGTGTGTGTGTTTCCCCCAGGACTTCCCGGATCATCCAGCTCCTGCCATCGCTGTTCGGCTACTGGGGGAACACACACACGCAGACTCTTGGAACTCCTGTACCCCCCCCGGAACCCCTGAAACCCCCATAACCCCAACCCTTAAATAAACTTTTGAACGTGACGCTTTTGTGGTCCTCGTCCTGTCTGGTGTCTGACAGTCATTGCTGAACTGTTATGATAATCTTTGACTATCTATCTCCGTAGCTGCCAGTTATAGGCTACATACAAATGAACAAAAGTGGTTTGTATTGCTAAAATTTTTACACTAACTGTAGGGAAACAGAACCTATTAATCACCATCACATCAATCAAAACCATTTCAATGGAAACAGTACACATTCACAGCTTTTTATGCATTTTATTACAATCCAGGACATCTCAGCACACGGCCCAGAGGCCTCAATGAGTGGCAGGGGAGAGAACACACATAGGAGAGGGTCTTATGTTCAGCTTGACATATGAGTAGGATGGTATTACTGAGATTCCATAAATTGTACTATGCAGTGTCAAAAACAACATTTATAAAATTATATTATCAAATTTGAGCATAAAAGTTGCCTGACCTGCATGCATACAGTATTAGACAAATGTAAAACTGGAAGGTAGTTAGAGTAACAGTTTCTGAAAGTGTTGTGCATCAACACTACTGTGAATGGGACCTTGCTAATTAAAGTTTTGTGTACAAGCATGTTATGCAAGCTACTGTATATTTAGTAGTTCTGGCTCTGGTTTCACTCATTGTATTGTGAAAAGCTGAGATGACAGAGGGTGATGGTAAATAATGTCGACAGACTGTTTGTTGTGTCAACATGTTCCCTCTTGTCATAGTCCAGTGAAAATATGCAGTCGATCTGGTTTCTGTTTTGAGACTGCTGAAACTGTCCACTCTTATCTAACACCAATGTTCATTATGTAAATCACATAACCACATTTAAACACCAATGAAATTGTTGTTGCTGTTGATTGTCTGGTCCCAAATAAATTATCGAAATTCAGAAACCATACTGATGTTTTGGCTCTCTGTCTAGTACGCTGCCAGTTATACATCTAAAATGAACCAAAGAGACTTAACATTGCTAACATTCTGATTCTAACTGGATAGAAACAGCACATCAAACATCTTCATTTCAGCAACAGTTAGCAAATATGTAATACATGTTCTTTATTAACCATGTATTGAAAAGAGAGTGACATCACACTGACAATGTGGTTTAAGAAATCAGTTTATTTGACTCCACTGGTATTCAGCATCATTCTATTTTAATCGAATTTGTGATAAGTGAAAGAAGAACACTAGATGCAAGCAAAAATATACAAGTCTGCTTGCTGAATTAAAACCTCGTTCTGCAATATGTCAAGTTACGGAATCAAGTACACACCAATCACCACATCAGTCGCATGATGACAGTCTTTGGAACTGATGTCCCGTTCACTGAGAAGAACAGGAGGTCTATAGAGGAGTCTTTGGGGACAAAGTTTGGGATCACACAATAGTGGTATTCACCAAAGGAGAATCTCTGGAGAGTAAAAGCATAGAGCAGCACATTGAGAGTGAGGGAGATGCTTTGAAGTGGGTGGTAGAGAAATGTGGGAACAGGTGTCACATGTTTAACACTGACAGTAGAGAAGGTTGTAATAAAGTGAGTGAGCTACTGGAGCAAATTGATATTCTAGCAAAGACTAGGAACAGCTTTTTTAAGCTTGCTGAGGAAATATTGAGGGAAATTGAAGATAAAAGGAACACTTACAGGGAGAGAGCACAGCAGAGACGGCAGAAGGTTCAGGACCAAAGAGAAATACTACATAGATATGGTGAGTAGCTTAATCACACAGCACAACTATAGATAACAAATGGTCAACATCCAAAATGTAATCTCCACACTATGAAGTCTTACTAACTTTAATGCAGCCTGCACAGCACACAACAAGCATCAATAAAAAATATATATTTTTCCACAAGTGGTCTGATGATGTCACATTCCCAAATCTGTTCGATCAGATGTTATACCTTCACTACCAGAACTCAAGATTCTTCTATTGGGGTGGTTGTTCTCTGGAAAAACATCTGCAAAGAATACCATTTTGGGCCAAGTGGAAGATGCCATGATAACTAGAACATATCAGTCTGAGAGAACATCTGGAGAAGTTTCTGGAAGACGAGTCTCTGTGGTGGATACCCCTGGTTGGTGGAAGTACTTACCTGCCAAATGCACTCCAGAATGGGTGAAGACGGAGTTGCAGAGAGGGCTGACACTTGATTCCAAAGCTCCCCATGCCATACTTCTGGCTTTTCCAGCAGACATAACTATCCTGGAGGAACAGAGAAAAATCACTGAAGATAACATGAAGATGTTTGGTGATGATATCTGGAGACACACCATGGTGCTGTTCACATGTGGGGACATGCTGGGGGACACAACCATTGAGGAGCACATTGAGAGTGAAGGAGAACCCTTGCAGTGGCTTGTGGAGAAATGTGGGACCAGATATCACGTCCTGAGTCGGACAAAGAAGAGAAAGTCAAGGAACTGCTGAGGAAGATTGAGGAAATGGTGGCAAGTAACAGTTTATTTAGGTCAGACCCAGAAGCACAAAAACCCGTCGTTAAAAAGACCACTGAAAATCTGATGGAAGTACCATATGAGATGGTGCATTTCTTGGATATTAAATGGAAGACAATGGATAAAGAATTAGAGGAAAAGATTGTGACCATCTGTGGTGAAACGACTTCAAAGCTAAAAAAAGGAAGTATGGATGCTGTTTTAGACTGTGAGTTTTGGTCTTGGTTTTTTCCTCCCCATCAATGTACCTAAGATTAACATACTGTAACTGCTGTTGTGTGAGTTTGAATCTTGCTTTTTTTCTCCCCCTTCAGTAAACCTTGAGAGGAATGTTAATGAATTAATAATTCATTCATATTGTAAGCATTAAAACAGAAAGATATATAACTGGCATAAATACAGTTATTTTAATCAGTCAGAGATGATCCCCATCTTCTGAAAAAAACTTCAGGAGGGGGCACCAGTCCATCGAGGCCATCTGATCAAGAATAAAGTCATGAATGCTGCCACAGGTAATAACTCCAATCTTGGACTTGTCTGATATACAGTATCACCTCTATTTTCATTGCAGGTTGGTTTCCCCTTGTTTAAACATCTTAGGTTGAATTAGGTTTTCAGATTACCTGTCCAGTGCCACTAACAATGGCCTAGAATTTTCAAGATACTGCTATGCTCATAATATCTGCTAATAGCAACTAGCATTATTATTATTAATTTCAGTCTTAAATAAAAAAAATGTCAAATGCATGTGCAAAAGCAATTACATTACCATTGCTGAAATGTTTTGACCAGTGTCAACATACAGTATTTTACTTATCATAAAGCTACATAATGTGATTAGGTGGTAATTTCAATACCTATTGAGGTCCCCCATGTGATCAACCAGGGCTTGAAGACCAAGAACTGGCCGGCGAGAAGTCTGCTGGTCAGATGGAGAGAATGAAAGAGATGTTGGAGAGAATGAAAGAGATGTTGGAGAGGGAGTGGGGGAGAAGAGAAGCGAGCGTCACACAGAGATTTCAGCGTCAGATATCAGAGCTAAAAGAATCTGGTAAGATTACACAATAGAACTTTCACAAAATGACTTGTACTATCATTTTGATCTGTAGCCCGCTGGACTGCACCCCCCGAACCTGACCTAACATAGTCGAAACTGCACGAAAAGTGTAGGATCATTATGACACCCTCTGAATGCACGCCAAGTTTCGTGGAATTCCGTTCATGGGGGGGCCACACAATAAATTAATTTATGTTACTATACACACCAACTGGCCTGTAGGTGGCCGGAGACAGTTTTCTGTGAATATCTCGAGAACCGTAGGGCCTAGGAGGTCCACCTTTTTTTTGTATGTTGGTCTTAAGGGGGCATGTCAACCCATCCCATTACCACTTATTTCATGTATAGCGCCACCTAGTTAAAAATTAAAAAGCAAAAAAATTGGTGTTTTCATCACAATATCTCTGGCTGACATGGTCAAAACTGCACAAAATTGAAAGTGTAGGATCATTATGACACCCTCTGAATGCATGCCAAGTTTTGTGAACTTTCGTTCATGGGGGGCCTTACAACAAAATAATTTATGTGTACATTTAGTGACTGTACACCAACAAGGATTCCCGGGACACTGAAAGACCGGGGTACACGAAACTTAGTGGGCATGTAACCCCACATGGATAGCATGGAACCATCGTTTTTCGTTTTGATCTGTAGCCCCCCCGCTGTACTGGACCCCCCGAAAGGAGGGTAGGGCAGACACAGTTTTCTGTGAATATCTTGAGAACCGTAGGGCCTAGGATGACCAATTGTTTCCGTATGTTTGCCTCCAGGGGTCATGTTAACCCATTCCATGTGCACACATGTGCATAAACAGGTACACACGCACACACATACATTCACAGTAATCATACGTATGACACATACTCACACAGTGCACAAACACACATGCGCAAACATGCACAAACACACAAACGCAGGCAAACGCACAAGCACGCACACACACACACACACACACACACACACACCCACACACATAAACATAAACGTGTACACGCACACATGCACACAATTCAAGAATTTCTCAGAATTAGGAACAAGCAAGATGGGGGGTTGGGTTGTATAAAATTAATTTTACATGTGAAATCTATGAACTAATCATGTTTTGGTACTTGTTGTCTAGCAGAATGTTTGTCTGAGAATTGAGTGTGGATAATGCAATTTAGTGAGACAGTTAGAATCATATAGGCCTTTCAGCGTGATTTATTTTTGTGGAAAAAATGTGCTGGACTGGGCGGCGGTCATATTTTGTACCGCTCTGCGGTACATCTAGTTTTTAAAACATGTTTGATCAATTAAACATAGACTTCTAATCCTGCAAGCTGTGAACTTGTATTATGCGTTGTATTTCATGTAAACTATACGTTTGAGTCCCCCAGGGTATGAAGCTGATGCGCACGACCTTAACCGATCATACAGAAAAGTCTTCTGGTGGATGCATCGTGAATCATCAGGAATTGCCTCAGACCTACCTGTAGATGACTTACACATAGAGGAAATGGATGTCACTGAATTGTAGTCACGACTAAGGAATGGAAAAACTAAGGCACACTGCCACTAGCGCTAATATGTTGTTTGTCAGCAAAGTTCAGTTTCTTTTTCTTTTCCATGAATTATCATAAATTCATGCATGAATGATGCATTATTTCATTAATGATTTATGCATTATTTCATTCCTTTATATCTTATGAATCATCAGGAAATGACATGAGTTCATAGTCTCTCATTCATGACCTCATGCATGAACAACACATCATCTAAAGCATAAGTTAAGGTGGGTACATCATTCTGATTTATGATTTCTTAAGCATGATCATCATGATTACATTAATTTAAGGTTAATTACTCATGATTACTAAATACTCATGATCATGTTTGTGGCCCCTCAACTAAAGTGTGAACATTGGCATGTGTTTAGAGAACTGCACAAGTTTTGATCAAATTGGAATTTGAGTAGTGATGACCACATTTTTGGCAGAAAAATAAATGATAATGATCATGCTTAATAAACCATAATTCATAATGATGTGCCCACTGTACCTAATGCTTTAGGTGATGTGCTGTTTATGTATGAGGTCACTAATGATAGACTACTGTATGAACTCATGTGAATTCCTGATGGTTCATGAGATGTTAATGAATGAAGTAATACCAAAGTCCTTATAGGCAAGTCCCTCCACTCGGCGGCCATATTGCAACGCTTTTTGGGCATTCATCGGGCATCCTATCTTGCTCCAGTGGCGAGTTCACAAAACATGATTGGCACGATGTCTTCACAACACACCATATGATTGGCTCAATGTATTCACATCACACCACATGATTGGCTCGATGTATTCACATGTCGACGTTTTGCCGAGGAAGGGGTGGGATATGTGTAGACAACGGCCATATTGGCATTACAAACTAGCCCCATGCATTTCTATGAAGTATTTTTTGAGTGCTGTGTCTCCTCATTAGAAAGTCTCTGGTAATACATAAATCATGGATTAATTCACGCATAAATTCATGATGATTCATGTACCCTAACAGGTGTTTGTAGGTATTTTGTAAATGTATAAAAAATAAAAGACTGGTCAAAGGCATTTCCATTTCAAGGTTTTAACTTACATTCAGAAGTCAAAGTCAAAGTCTTTATTGTCAATTTCTTCACATGTCAAGACATACAAAGAGATCGAAATTACGTTTCCCACCATCCCACGGTGGAGACAAGACATATTTTACCAATTAGGTCCACAGACAAACATAACATTCAAGTAAACAATATAAAAAGTAAATAAGAAGGCACATACAATGAAGAAATAAGAGCAGCAAAATTTGGGTTGAAATTGTGCAATTGTGCATACAGTAGACAGTCAATATAATAGTGCAAAAGTTAGACCAATAAATGGATGAGGTAGTTCTGTTTGACATAGTGGTGCAAGTTATGTAAGAGCAGCAGAAGTGTGTTCAGAAGTGTTTTCAGGAGGACAACAGGACAACAACAACAAGTTGCAAAGTGTGCAAGTATACAAGTGGAGTAGTGCAAGGCAGCCATTGTGGGTCCAAAAGTCCAGGATGTTATGTAGCTGAGGGTAGAGGGGGGAGAGAGTTCAGCATCCTAACAGCCTGGTGTATGAAGCTGTTGGTGAGTCTGGTGTTGCGGGAGCGCAGGCTTCTGTACCTCTTCCCAGAGGGCAGTAGATCAAACAAATTATGAGCGGGGTGACTTGCACTTGCTCGCCTGAGTTTCCGCAGGAAGTACAGGCGGCGCTGAGTTTTCTTCGCCAGTGATGCAGTGTTGGTGGTCCAGGAGAGGTCTTCACTGATGTGCACCCCCCGGAATTTGGTGCTGCTCACTCTCTCCACCACAGCACCGTCGATGGTCAGTGGCAGGTGTTGGGTGTGACCTCTCCGGAAGTCAACAACAATCTCCTTGGTCTTGCTGACGTTCAGCAGGAGGTTGTTGTCCCTGCACCACGTGGGTCAGAAGGTCGACCTCCAACCTGTATTGAGTCTCGTTAAGCCCTTGGTGATGAGACCCACCAGAGTTGTGTCGTCAGCAAATTTCACTATGTGGTTGTTGCTGTAGGTTGCAGTGCAGTCATGCGTCAGCAGGGTGAAGAGCAGCGGACTGAGCACGCAGCCTTGGGGGGCCCCCGTGCTCAGTGTTGCTTGAGATATTGTTGCCAACACGTACTACTTGAGGCCTCTGACAGAGGAAGTCCAGTAGCCAGTTGCAGAGGTAGGTACTGAGTCCCAGTTTGTCAAGTTTGCAGATGAGTTGTTGTGGTATTATGGTGTTGAATGCAGAACTGAAGTCTATAAACAGCAATCTCACATATGAGTCTCTTTTTTCCAGGTGGGTGAGGGCTGGGTGGAGGGCAGAGCAGATTGCATCCTCTGTGGACCGTTTGGCTCAGTATGCAAACTGGAAGGGGTCCAGGGTGGGGGGGAGAATGGATTTGATGTGTGACATGACAAGCCGCTCAAAGCACTTCATGATGATGGGTGTCAGTGCCACGGGGCTGTAATCATTGAAGCAGGATGGAGCAGTTTTCTTCGCACAGGTATGATGGTGGCAGCTTTGAAACATGATGGGACGATGGCTTGCTTCAGGGAAGTGTTAAAGATGTCTGACATTTGAATATTAAAGAATGACTGATATTTGTAAAAGTGTACACTTTTACTATTTGTAAAAGTGTACACTTTTTATATTAATAATGAAATTTTCATTTACTAAATCATAAATTAGAAATGTAGTTATTTTTATTTTAGTAAGAACCTGTAAATTCCACAGATTCAAAGGCTTCTTTTTGCAGTAGTTAAAATGTAGGCCTAACTATTGTCATTACTGTCATTAGCTGAGAACAAATTACTGTTGTTTTACTGAGAACGTATTTGGCAACATTTTTGTTTGTTTATTTGATTAAATGTAAAAGTAGGGCTGTCAAAATAACTGATTAATTTCGATTAATTCATTTGAGAAAAAATAACTGATTAAAAAAAATTAGTGCAGATTAATCGATTCTGTATGACCTTTGACCCCGAGCCGTTCTAGTCAGTAAAAATTAGACTGTAAAATGAAGGACAGAAGAAAATGTGCTGCCTGGATCATTGATTGGAACATTTACTTTTAAAAAACGGCCTGATGGTGTTGATAAAAATAAAGTGTTGAAAATAAAGTCCTCTGCAATATCTGCAGCAAGTAATTTGTATATCACCGGAGTTCATCAACTCTATAGTCGCACATCAATGCAAAGAAATAAGTGTTGACTTAGAGGGGAGTGTTAATTTATTTTCATTGTGTCCCCTAGGTTATATTTGTGGCCTGAAATGCCTTGTATGTGAAAAAAAAACTTCTTCCCGAAGCACTTTTGAATTTATTTCCTCAGCATATTAGGTCATATCATAGATTATTATGGACATTATTTGAACAGTGAAAATAATAATAAAATAGTTTTTGAACTTTAATGTCACTAATGATGATTATTCAATGATTCATTTGAATTGAAATATTTAAAATACTTTCACAGCAAAAATTATATATGCGATTAATTTAGATTAATTAATCACAGAGTATGTAATTAATTAGATTATTTTTTTTAATCGATTGACAGCCCTATGTAAAAGATAAACTGTATATTTTACATTTAATCATAACTGTCAGAAAAGGCATTATGCTACAGAAACAAATAAGGCTTCCTTTTAAAGTAGTTTCATCAGACATATTCAGTAAATTGTCATGTTTGATAGATGGAAAAGTTGAAAGTTGATTGAAATTTGATAGATGGAAAAGTTGGGCATCTGTGGCCTACTGATTAGGGAATCGGTTCGATCCCTGACTGGAAGGAAAAATGTGGGTGGGGGGAAAGATTGAACAGCGCTCTACCACATCCACATCCACGGATGAGGTGCCCTTGAGTAAGGCACCTAACCCTCAACTGCTCTCAAGGGAGCTGGATCAGGCTGCCCACTGCTCTGGGTGTGTATGTATGCTCCTAGTGTAGGTGTGTTCGTAGTGAGCTCACTGCTCTGAGTGTGTGTGCCCCCGGATGGGTAAAATACAGAGAACAAATTTCTAGTAGGAAACTTCCTTCATGACCATACAGCATAACTTAACTTAATAATGTGGCAGAATGTACTGTACATGGTAAAAATCTGAGTTGAATGCATGGAAAATAACTAATCTGTTTATGTTAAGAGTTGTAATGGTAAGAGTATCCTGATACTCCGGAAGCAAACAAGGCTGCCATTTACAGAACAGTTTCATCTTACCTAATCACAAAATGGTAAAAACAAAACTCCCCACAGACAGCACACAACACACATCACACATTTTGTTTTTTAATGGCTTTTATTAGTATACAATAAAAATTACAAAGAAGTCCGCACACTAGAGCTCCATTATTTTTTTTTTTTTATTCACCACATGCGACGTTTCGGGACACACTGCCCTTCACACGTCACATGTGGTGAATAAAAAGAAAAAAAAATAATGGAGCTCTAGTGTGCGGACTTCTTTGTAATTTTTATTGTCACTTTTTGAGTCCAGCACCTACTTTTTTAACATTTAGATGTGCGCACCCTTTTCTACATTATTTTATTAGTATACATCCTGAACTTAGAAAGGGCACACTGACCATTCCGCAAGCAATTATTTTTTATTAGAAATTACAACATTTCGGTGTTGGACCTTCACCTGATCGTGTGGTCATATCCTACGCACCTGCCTGACAAAAGAGGTGTGCAAAAAGCCTTCCTACGTTGCCATTAGTACACATCCTCTCAGCCCCAGAGGCCTGGATGAGTGACGGCTATGTCTCTAGTTGCGGGCGACAGTCTGGTTGATCCAGCTGTGCAGGTAAGACACGCGTAGACGGCAGGGCTGCGCACATTGCAGTTGCTGGTGCCCCAGGACACGATGCCAACCTGGGACCACATGCCTTCAGAGTCACCCTGGGGAGAGAACACACAAATTGCACTGTGTCATAAACTGGCATAAGCTATATTCATAGAATTGCATTAACTATCTAAATTTCAGGAGTTGAAGGTTGCCTGCAGACATATTGGACAAATATAAATAGGTAAAGGTAGCCATTAGCCTACAGACTGAAATTGTCAAAACTACTGTGAATTGGACCTTATAATATATTAAACTTTTGTGTTCTTAGTAATTGTCTTGCAATTATGTTATGCAAGCTATACATATAGATCTGGCTTGTATTGTAATGTCAAAAGTTTTGGCACTGGTATTTTGTGTCTACATGTTCGTGCTTGTCATAGTCCAGTGAAAACATGCAGTCTACCTGGTTTATGTTTTGACACTGCTGAAACTGTCCACTTTTATCTTACATCAATGTGACTATTTGGGGACAATAGCAACAACAAATTACCTAAATTCAGAAACTATACTGATGTTTTGGCTATCTACCTACTTTTGCCAGTTATATGTCTAAATTAAATAAAGTGCCATGCATAGCTAACATTCTGATTCTAACTGGACAGAAACAGAATTATCCACTACAGTATACACACTGGAAGCATCTTCATTACAGCAACAATTAGCAAATATGTAGGCTAATACATATGCTTTATTGTATGTGTTGAAAAGAGTGTGACATTACACTGACAATGTGGTTTAAAATAATCTATCAGCTGTACTTTATATCAAATCTAACTTTTATATTCAGTTACAATTCCTTTATTTTTATAGACACTGGCATTTACAATCATAATTTTTTGATTAAAATGGTGATGTAAGTGAATGTGGAAGAGCACTAGATGGCAGCAAAAATATTAAGACACTGCTTGCTGAATTACAACTCTGCAATATATTAAGTTACACGATCAAGTTAAATGATACACTGAAAAGGAAAGGGAAAACTGTAAGAACTTAAAGCTTAGGATAGGCCTATGAAATATCCCAAAAGAGGTCAGAAGACCAGGTTCTAGATTGGAGACTAATGATACAGCAATGTATCTGATGCAACAAATCACATTTTCATTAATATTATACTGTGTGCCTGTAAAAACAACAACAATATCAACAATGACACCAACAACAACAAAATTAAAATTATTGAAATTAGGTTGCTGTCAGTCATCTTGAGGCACAATGGCATCATGCAATGTCAAAAAAACAACAAGCACTGTCAGTCTCAACCTTGTTAAGTCGTTCATGCTAACAAACATTTGGCATCATGCGATTTATTTTCTGGTACAGCTCTATCTTAGCATCAGTCTGAATGTTCTGATAAGACGCTTGGAGAAAGCAGTCATTCCAGTTGATCAGTATCAAACCCTTTCCGCATGTATCAGTGACGCAAATGTGAAAGAGCTGAGAGCTCAGTTGTTACTTGTTAGAGTGCAACACTGAATATGGATGTGCTGAACAGAGGAAGAAATAAATGTTGAAAAGAAGAAAACCATGTCAGGACATCTCAATCAACAAGGTAAATAAAATAAGCAATATCGATTGGTCATGCAACAATAGAAATTTAAGAATTCAGCATTGATATCTCAGGTCAAATGTATACCAATGTATTCATATTACTGACTGAAATGGCTATTAATTACATTGCTGTGACATGGTGAGGTACTGTACAGTAAGGTGTCATGAGGTACATGAAAGAGACTGTGAGACATTTGAGGCTTCAGATTATGTAAGAAGAATGTGTGTACTGTACAGTACATGTGCTGTTACTATGAGAGTATACTGATTAATGTCCAACATTGATTTGTATTTTTACACTTTGATATGGGCTTTGTGGTGTGACGTTCAAAAGTTTCCTTTTCTAAGATTGCTCAATGAATGCACTACTTACTACGTCACTACTGTGCTGTCAATCTCCCTTTATGTTAACTTATTAATAATAACAAACTCTTATTGGCAAAACAAGACACTACTTAAAACACTTTATGACAGTAGTCACAAATTACAAGGTAAATCACAGAATAGTTTTGGTTATCGTTTTGCATGATCTTTTTTCCTCATCAGATATTGCAATGGCATATTGAAAATGCAGACTGTCCAGTTTATGACGTAATATGTTATTGAAATTATATTAACGTCCTTATACAATGACTTCTCTGCTCCTCTTTTTTCAGACCTGCATGTGGTGGTCTTAGGTCCAATTGAGTCAGGAAAGACACCTGTAATAAACAATGTGCTTGGTGAGCCAGATGAGTCAGAAAAAAAGACAGGTGATTGTGTGAAGAGAGAGGGGGAGGTTGGTGGCAGAAAGCTTATTTTTATAGATACCCCAGGTTGGATCAGGCATTTTCCTGTTATTGACACAGCAGAGGTTATCAAGCATAAGATTGTGCAGAGTGTGTCTATGTGTCCACCAGGACCTCATGCTTTCATTCTGGTCATTGGTATTGATGTGCCATTCACTGAGAAGAACAGGAGGTCTGTGGAGGAACACGTTGGCCTCTTTGGGGAGAAAATATGGGAGCACACAATAGTGGTGTTCACCAGAGGAGAATCTCTGGAGGGTGAAAGCATAGAGCATCATGTTGAGAGTGAGGAAGAGGCTCTGAAGTGGCTGAGAGAGAAATGTGGGAACAGGTGTCACATGTTTAACATGGACAGTACAACAGAAGGTTGCAATGAGGTGAATAAGCTACTAGAACAAATTGATATTCTAGCAAAGACTAGAAACAGTTGTTTTGAGCTCGATGAGAAAATACTGAGGGAAGTTGAAGAGAAGAGGAACACTTACAGGGAGAGAGCACAGCAGAGATTTCAGAAGGTTCAGATCCAAAGAGAAATACTACAGAAATATGGTAAGTAGCTTAATCCCAAAGCACAATTGATACAGAATGGTCAGCATTCAAAATGTAATCTCTTTACTATAAGGACTTACTAACTTAAATGCAACACAACACTATTTTTGATCCACAAGTGGTCTGATGATATCACTTTCCAAATCAGATGTCAGACTATCAGAACTCAAGATTCTTCTATTGGGGTGGTTGTTCTCTGGGAAAACATCTGCAAAGAATACAATATTGTGCCGTGTGAAACATACAAAGAGAACTAGAACATATCAGTCTAAGGGTAAATCTGGAGAAGTTTCTGGAAGACGAGTCTCTGTGGTGGATACCCCTGGCTGGTGGAAGTACTTACCTGCCAAATGCACTCCAGAATGGGTGAAGACAGAGTTACAGAGAGGGCTGACGCTTGATTCCAAAGCTCCTCATGCCATACTTCTAGCTGTTCCAGCAGACACAACCTTCTCTGAGGAACAGAGGAAAATCACTGAAGACAATATGAAGATGTTTGGTGACCAGGTCTGGAGACACACCATGGTGCTGTTCACATGTGGTGATCTGTTGGGAGACACAAGCATTGAGGAGCACATTGAGGGTGAAGGGGAACCTTTGCGATGGCTTGTGGAGAAATGTGGGAATAGGTACCACGTCCAGAGTTGGTATGACAAAGAAGATGAAGTCATGAAGCTGCTGAGGAAGATTGAGGAAATGATGGCCAGTCTCTGTTTGTTTAGGCCAGAACCTGAATCACAAAAATGTATTGATAAAAAGACCACTGAAGATCTGATAGAATTACCAAATGAGATGGTGCATTTCTTGGATCAGAAATGGCAGAAAATGGATAGAGAATTAGAGGAGAAGATTGTGACCATCTGCAGTGAATTCACACCAAAGCTGAAAGGAAGTATGGATAATCCTGGAACAATATGTGAGTTTGGATCATGCTTTTTTTCTCCCCCTTCAGTAAATCTTGATATGAATTCTACTGCTTTTGCTGTAACTACATTTTATGATTACATAATATCAATTAATATTGTAAGTATTAAAACAGAAATATATATTTGTGTATCAATAAATACGGTTACATTTTAATCAGTCAGAGACGATCACTCATCCTCTGAGGAAACTTCAGGAGAAGGCACCTGTTCACCGAGGCCATCTGAATCCAAACTGCCCATCAAGAAATCTCTTATTAATGCTGCCACAGGTAATAACTCAGTTTTGAACTCATCTGATATACTACCTCTCTTTTTATTGCAGTCTTAAGCTTGGTTCCACTTGTTTAAACATCTTTGGTTGAATTAGGTTTTCAGATTACCAATGCCACTAATAATGGCCTATTATTAGCAAGATACTATGCTCATAATATCTATATAATAGCAACTTATGAAAAAAAAATTTTTTTTTTTTATTTTATTTCAGGTAAAGTGTCAAATGCATATAATAATAGTGATTTTGAGTAGTGAAAATCCCATAGCAAGGTCAAGGTTTTGACCAGTGTCCACATGCAGTATTTACTGGTCATAAATGCTACATGATGTGATTAGGTGATCATTTGAATGGCTATTGGGCTCACCCATGTGATAAACCAGGGCTTGAAGACCAAGAGCCAGCCAGTGAGAAGCCTGCTGGTCAGATGGAGAGAATGAAAGAGATGTTGGAGAGGGAGTGGGGGAGACGGGAGTTTGGCGTCACACAGAGATTTCAGCATCATATATCAGAGCTAAAAGAATTTGGTAAGATTACACAGACATTTTACAAAATGGCTTGTACTACCATTTTTAAACATGTTTGATCATTCAAACATAGGGTTATTGCCCTGCAAGCTGTGAACATTGTAAATTGTATATGCATTGTATTTCATGTTAAATATTCCATTTCTGATGTGCTATGATTATTGCCAGCAGTAGTTCCTCATTCATGTTTGTTTGAATCCCCCCAGGGTCTGAAGCTGATGTGCATGACCTTAACCGATCATACAGAAAAGTCGTATGGTGGATGCATCATCCATCATCAGGAATTGCCTCAGACCTACCTGTAGATGACTTACACACAGAGGAAATGGGTGTAAATGAATGAATTGTAGTCCTATCTAAGGGACAAAAAATATATATCATGACCACCGCTAGTTTGTTGTTTGTTAGTAAAGTTTTTTATTTGTTTGTTTTGTCATCGTTTTATGTGTGTGTGTGTGGGGGGTTACTGGATGAACTAAAGTAAGGTAAAAATCAATTGTTTAACTCGAGGGGAGATGGAAAATGAGCGTAATTCCCCAAATTGTGGAATATTTAACTTGCATTCAATTTGACTGAATTATTTGCATAATTTATTGTATTCATAATAAACTCTTAATTCCCTAAATTATAACTTATAAATGTAATCATTCCTATATTGTAAGAACCTGTAAATATAATTGATATAATTTGGTCTTACAGTAGATAAAATGTAAACTTAATTACTGTTATGTTTTGCTAAGAACAAATCACTGTTGTTTTACTGTTGTCATGTTTTGTTAAAAACAAATTTGGCAGCGTTTTTTATTTGTCCATTTGATTAAATGTAAAACAGAATAAACTGTCAGAAATGGTAACAACCTGGCAGTGATGGGCAAAATGTAGTGAGCTAAGCTACAAGCTACTTTAGGCCTATTAGCTACTCTTAAAGGAGAAATCCAAAAACAATAGTTTTTTACCTAGCTTGAGTTGCATCAGCCAACAGTTAGAGCTTACAGGCAGCTACAGTGCTACACTCTGGTTCTTGAGCCCCCATGTTCATGCCCCCAAATGTAGTGATGTAGCTGCCTGCCTACTTAACCATTTTTTTTTCTCGTTCTGACAATATTCAGTGACTTTCAGATCTATGAATATTCAGATCTATATGAAAAATTGACTGATTTCTCTTTAAAGCTTA